>NW_005843085.1:131140-141452 GCF_000455745.1 Alligator sinensis
TCCTGCCTATGCAGGGGGTCGGACTCGATGATTTATTGAGTTCCCTTCCGACCCTAACATCTGTGAATCTATGAATTTTTTAAACCTGAGTCTGTATAATGGCAAAATCCTCGGCATTTTAATCAACTCAGAACCTCAATTTATTCTTTGTTTGGGTCGCTTGAAGATTTCCACATTTTGAAAGTATTCTGTTTCAATTTTTCCCTGTTTTAACTTTCCAAGTCCTGCTTAATTTGAAATGTAACGTGACACACCAAAAGGCCAAACCACCCCCTGCCCCTTTCTTTTTTTTTTTTTTTTTTATTATATTAAAACCTTTCATTTGAACAAGGTTGCAGACACCCCAAAAGGCCAACCCCCCCCCTCCCCCTTTCTTTTTTTTTTTTTTTTTCTCATAATATCAAAACCTTTCATTTGAACAAGGTTGCAACATTTTTTTTTTCCACATTTCTTTGAATATTAGAAAGTTGTGGACATAATTCTGCCCCTCTCACACAGAAGCACTTGTGGCCAAAAGCTGTCTATGGAACTGTCTATGGAAGTCCCTCCATCTCCTACTGAATGTGTTGCCATCTTCTCGGCCAGGGCTGGGGCCAGGTGGGAAGAAATCCATCTTCAGATGATGATCTGGGCTCTCCCAAGTTGAGAACAACAGGAAAGCAGAGTAAATCAGGCTGGGAGGAAGGACAGTGAAGGGTCCCTATTCCTCACTCCTCTCTGGAAGTGGGGCCCCTAGAGCAGGGGTAGGCACAATATGATCTGTGGACAAGATCTGGCTCACAGAGGTCCTGTGTTTGGCCCACAGAAGGTCCCTTGGTCCCACCTGGCCCAGGCACCCTCCCACAGTGATGCATCCTGCCACCTCGGGCATGCAGCAGGCCTAGGTGGTTCTTCACTGGATTGACTTTCTAGACAGCCCAAGTGCCAGCAGCTGCATCTGGCTGCCACCACCACTGGCCCCAACCCTGTGGTACTAAGAGGAACCCGTGCACAGTCCGGACCCACCCTGCTCCTGCTGCAGACTCGCCTGTTCACACTAAAGAGCTGCAGCAGCACCAGTGCCAGCAGGGCAGATGTGTAATTGGTGCAGTGGGGAAAGCAGCCCCTCCCCCTTGCTGCTGCCCACCAATTCCTGTAGCAGCTGCCGGGAGCCAGTGCACTGGGCCTGCGCAATGTTGGTGGTGGTGGGGATATGCTGCAGGGTGCGTGGGCTCCAGGCTGTTGTGGGGTGGGTGCGGATGATGACCGGCTCAGGGGTGTGTGTGCAGGGAGTTCCCATGCATACCCCACCATGCCCACAAACCCTCCCCTGCAAACCCCACAACCACATCCTCCCCCACACACAATCACAAACTCAACAAACACCACCCACCCACACACATCCCGACACATATCTCCCCGCACACACATCTGCGTTCCTCTTGGAGCCCCACCAATTTCTACCCACACACAGCCCACCCCACTCGTGCACTCACCTCCATATACAAACCCCACCCCACACACACACCCAGCTGCCTTTCCCCTCTACACCCCAGAAACCCCATTACCCTCCACCCACATCCATCCCCTCCCCACAATATACAAGAGTAAGACTTCATTTTGAGCTATTATGCGATCACCTCTATATACACAATGAAAATACACACAAATCAGGACAATAATAACTTTGTCAAATAAAATTAAAATATATTATTGTGGATGTTTGATTTTTAGTTTATAATTTGTTGTTTTTTTGTCCAGTTCCAAGATGGCAAACCCACTTCCAAAAAGGAGTACTTCTGGGGCAAGCAGAGGGACTTTGGGTGGAAAAGGTCAGGGGTTAAGGGGCAGAACTTCCATCCCAAGATGGTGACCGGGGTGGCACTACTCTTACGTCTCTTTACAGCTCTCCAAACTTGTGAAGAAGGCCTTCCACCAAAATAATTGCTCACCCCTGCTCTAGAGTATATCTTGCTGAGATTGTTAACATGCTGGAGGACAGGCAATGCAAATGAAAAGGATCCAATATCAACAGATTAGAAAGCTGGGCTCTTGACAGCTCTCCAAACTCATGAAGAGGTCCTCCAGCCAAAATAATTGCTCGCCCCTGCTCTAGAGTATATCTCTCTGAGATTGTGAACATGCTGGAGGACAGGAGATGCAAATTAAAATGATCCAGATTTGAAAGCTGGGCTGAAGCTAAAAGATGAGGTTCAAAGATGACAAATGCAAGCTGCTACACCTTGGGAGGAATGATCAAAAACATAAATATAAAATGGGTGGATGGGTGCACTATGGAAAAGTATCTAGGAGTCTTGGTAGATCATTGACTCAGTATGAGTCTGCAGTGTAATGCAGCTTCACAAAAGGCAAATGTGGCTTTGGGAAGCATCTCTAGAAGCGTTAGGTGTGAGACATGGGAAGTGATAGTGCCTTTACTTATCACTGGTTTGGCTTCATGTAGGGTACTGTGTGCAATTTTGAGCTTCACGTTTTAAAAAGGATGTGGAGAAGTTAAAGAAGGTCCAGAGCTCAGGGGCAAAGTTGATAAAGAGGATGGAAGGCAAGTCGTATGTGGAGAGGCTGAACTAGCAAGGCATGTTCAGTTTGCAGAAAAGGCATTTAAGAGGGGACATGAGAGCAGTCGTCAAGCACCTGAAAGGCTGCCATAAAGAAGAGGGAAAGCACCTTTTCTCTCTCATTGCAAAGAGTAGGATCAGACCAATGGCTTGAAGTTGCAGCACAGTAGTTTTAGAATGGATATAAGTCTTACCTGAGCTTATACGTCCTGCTCGCCCATTATTTACCTGTTTCTTGAGGCTGTTCCTCTGGAGTTCCTGGAGGCATGGCATCTGGCTTGGGCAGGACATTGGCAGCTGGCTGATGTTTTGTGACACTGGGAAGATCTCAGTGACTAAAATTTCAGAACAACACAACAGTGTTACAGCAGAGTTTCACAGGTCTGACATTCTCTGATGGTGGTGACACAAAAGACCTGATTGTACTAATACAGTCTACTGTTACTACTTGCACAAGTTTGCTGATAGAGCATTTTTCCACTGGGGAAAATAATGGTGATTTCTCAATGGTGAGTCCTTGTGCAGAACACTTCCATTTTAACTTCACATGTGCTGGAACTCTGGCAGGACAGCAATGGAAACTTGCCTGGTCTCCTGCTAGCTCACCTTTCCACATGTCTCCCTGGTCCTTCATATAAAGGTCTAAGGGGTAGCCCAGACACTCTGGTTCCATTGGGTCAGAGGTGTAACGGGTCCCAGGCTTTCCAATGGCTTCCTTGATGTGGGGAGCCATTGATCTAAGACTCCTGGAGCTTCCAAGATGTAATAAAAAACAAAAACAAAAACTGCTGAGGAATTTACTTTATGTAGGACTGTCCAGCTCTGGGCTTCAGCTCCTTTTTTGAAATAAAACTACTATATATATATATGCAGATGGGAAAGTCAGTCCATGTCCAACAGGAAACCAAAACAGCCAGGCATTCAGGAGATAGCACACTTTGCAGAGTTTCTTCTAAAAGGGTAGAAGCAGCTGGAGCTGAGCATTCAAAAACGTCACAGCAGTGAGTTCAAAGCATTCAGGTGATAATGTCACTGCTCCTGTCCAGGGTGACCTAGAGCAGGCTGCAACAGTGATGAGGCTTGTCCCCAGCCTGGTGCAATTGTAAGAGTGACAATCAGTCCCAGCTGAGAACTGTATACAGAAATTATTTCAAATGGTGAATGCACTTGTTGCAAAACTAGCACTTCTGTACAAACATTCAAGCTTCCAGTTTTTTGAATCAGGAACATTGCAGCATTTTGGCTGGTTGAACCAAAGTGAAATATTTTCTGTCCTGTTAGTTTGGCCTTATGCTGTATCTATGTGTGGTGCCACAAGGATTTGGGACAGTTGATGCTGAGCTACCTACTGGCCACCCCTCCACACCTTCAGCCAGATACACACAGCTCACCCAATGTCTCTCTTCATGTACTGCTCTCAACCCTCTGACTGAGATGCTTGATACATCAGGGAGGTCAAATGACAGTAGGTGCACCCTTGGAGCTGTAGAGCAACTTGGGCAACCAGCAATGCGGACAATAGGTGGTAAAGGGCGTTGTGCCCTGTTACTGAGAGAGGGAGAGAGTGAGGGCTTTGTCTCATTTGAGACTGGAAGAGGCAGGCTGTGGCCTACAGGAAAAGATCTGGAGGGTTGCACTCCTGCACTTGCACCTCCCTTGATCCCTTCTCCACCCACTGTTTAAAACCAACAGCCTGGCAGTGGCAGCAGCATCTAGTCTGGCAGTGCTGAGGGAGTCACTTGACTTCATGGCTTATTATAATCTACCTGGTCCCTTCTAAACTCTTTGTTCCTCGGGTATTAACAGCTGACCCTCCCTTCTCTATAATGGTCCTCATGTGCCACAATCATTCTGGCCTTTTTTCTACAATTCTGCTGACTGTTAACTGCTCCTTTGAAAAAAGCTCCTATTTCATAGCTCTTAATATTGTTATTAACTCACTCCAGTTAAGTTATATGTGTTTTTACTTCAACCTTAAACTGAATAATACATCCCTGTACTCCTAGCATATTAGCACAGTTTCTATTTTATTCTTAACTGGAGGAAAATATTCATAAACTAAAGCAGTGAGACAGCCGGTTGATGTAATATCAAATGACTTCCATACTGCATGAAAAATAGTCATTTGACAAAAAACAACATTGTTCCTGAAAAGCGATGAAAATAATGAGATGCTAAATCCATGACAAACAATTCATCTAGGTTCTGTCAAACTTTCTATATTGAAAGCAACTAGTGTACACACACACACACACACACACACACACACACACACAGATATATAGACATGTGAGTGACATATGCAAAATGCATGTACATGTTTGTTTGTATGCGCATGTGTATATGGACAAAAACAGACACATGTACACCTGTAAAAGGGTCATGCCATTCTTGAACTGAGAAATTACAAGATTTAAAGGACAGCGTTCTGAAATAGGCTTGCATGTTGTATTTAGTAGTTTAAAACCCCTAAAACCTTGAAAGGAGAACAAGCCATTTATATTTGTGAAATAGAGGTTTTTCATAACTGAAATTAAACCTCTGAGGATGGAATGGGTCTAACACCTTTAAATCTCTGTCTTGTTTTAATATGCTGCATGCAAAGTAGTAAGGTAAAATAACCAAAATGGCAGCGATGCCCCCATTTACTCTGAACATTTCCCAGAATGCAGAAACTACAAGCATTTAGAAAGTCTCAGCTGAATATTTCTGGAGGCATTTTCTGGCACTACAGTTGCCACAAGTGTAAACTGGTCAACAATCAGCTCTCTGATATAGTGGTTAGTACACTGGAAGTGTGACAGGGACAATGAGGGGTCCTGTTCTGGGCCCTGCAAGCTCACACATGAGGAAGGGCTGCCAGGCCTGTTCAGAGGGCAGTAGTCGCTCACACTTACCCATGGCATCGTAGACTCTGAGTCCTATCATCAAAAGCAGGCACAGCACCTGGGCTCCCAGCGCCAGTGTAAGGGGTAGCCAGGAGGAAGATGTTCTGGGAGACACTGACCCAGAAAGGGACAGAAATGAACAGGAAGGTGAGGAAAACAAACCACTTCTTACCCAAGAATTCAGGTCAGCCTGGAGCTCATGGGAACATTTCCAGCCTAAGAGCAGGACCCCACGCAACCCAGGAGCAAACCGCTGAGCAGACAGGTGCAGGGAGAGGGCAGAGAGGAAGGGGTCTGCCAGCACCCAGGGCAGAGGTGCAGGTCAGGGGGCAATTCTGCTGCCCAGTGGGGAGGGGAGGGGGACGGCGTCTCACCTGTCAGCTTTCCTCCCTGCAGCTGCTACTGCTGCGCCTGCTGTTGCAGCAATAATAGCCTGGGGCTGCTTCCCTGAGGGCCTGGAGGGGGTATAGCCTTGCCAGGGGATGCCCCTGGTGTTCTTCATCCCCCAGGTGTAGGTTTGTGCCTTCCATGGCAAAGCCTCTGAGATAGGGCAGAGCATTCCTTCCTCCCTGGAGAACATCTGGGCAGATGTGTATGCGGGAGATGCTAGAGCTGGAAGACAAGCATGTCCTGCTCTTGGCAGCCCATGGGCAGGGCTGGGTCCTGCACCTGACAATGGAAACTCTTAGGAAACAATTTGCATGGGGAAGCCCCAGATCCATCTCCCATGAGTGTACACTGCACTTGGGGGAAAGAATCAAGGCATCATTTATGGAAGGACAATAATGGGTCCAGTGGATTCAGGATCCTGTAATGGGTGACAATGGAGCGGTCACTCCAGGCCCCAAGGCTGCACTGTGAGGAGGAGCTGAGCTACTGCAGTCGTGTCCATCACCTTTGGGAACATCCACTAGGAACAAGGGAGCGAGTGACCAGCACTGAGGGAGGGTGCAATCGTGTCTTGTTTCTATTGTGCTGTGACATGGCAGTGGCAAATCCGGAAGGATGAGCTCTAATCCCAGCTGAGCTCACATTACTGCCCCACAGACCCCTTTACCCACACGGTACCTCTGTGCCCAGCACGCAGATGAGTCTGTCTCTGCATCTTTGGAGAAGTTCCCAATCAGAGGTCCTCCTGTCCCTGCGTTCCCAGTGGGGTCTAGCAGAGATGGGTAAGACTCGGCTAAAATGGATGCAGGAGTGGGACGTGAGGAGGACCTACTAGATCTTTGAGCAACTTTCACGCTGAAATGTAGCAGCTCAGACTTACATCTGGGAGGGAAAATTTTACCCATCGTGAGAAAAATCATTATGGTTTCAAATATGTTTCTAGTCTGCATCTGGGCAAGACAGGATGATCTTTCAAAATGTCTCATAAAATAGACAGAAGTGAGACTTAGAGACAGATGGACAGAGAAATTCCCCCTGAAGTCGCAGCAACCTGGGCCTTCCCCTGGGACAGGAGAGACCGAGGATGTCTTAGACTATTTCCATCTCTGCAGCACCAGGTCGCCTGGTGATTTCAAGAGCAAGGCAGTGACCTGCCATGGCCGGTGCCATGAATAAGGACGGAACTCTTTAATGTCACTTTTAGCACTTCCCCAACAGTTCTCCTTTATGCTGTCCAGGCCCATTACACATCAATATATCCCAAGAAGTTGGCTGTCGCCTGCTCTTTTCTCCACTTTTTCCCTTGTGGACGCTCCCTCAGCGAGCGGCAGAGACTGTCACAGCACTGCTCCACCCTGCCCGCCCAGGCAAGAATCCAGCTTCTCCATGTGCTCCCCAGGACGACTTCTGTCCGGAGGAACAAAACTGCCTTCAGCTACAACAGGTCCCACAACTAACCCCAGCTCGGTGACAAATCTCTCTGCTGCCCCTACCCAAAAAATAGACCAGCTAAATCCTCCTCGCAGCCCATTCTCTATATTATGTTATTTAGATAATCTACCCTGCCTTCTCCTACAGCAGTCCCAGCCCTGGGAGACTGCAGATGGGTAAGAAATGGCTGGAAGAGATTCAAGGGTGGGACGTGAGGAGGAACTGGTGACTGAGCAGCTCAGACCCTGCAGAGGAGCAGCGCAGACCCATGAGTGCGAGGGAAGCGGTCATCTGTCCTGAGACACTGGTCATCTTTCCAAACCATGGTCCCATTCTGCCCTGGGAAAAGGGAGTGGCTTATCATAACAGGGGAAGAGACAGAGAAAAAAACTCTTCCCTGAGGTGGCAACAGCCTAGGTATTCCCAAGGGACATAGGGGACTCAGACTGCTTGTGGACGTTAAAAAAAACAAAGACTGTGCTTTTACTTTAAACTCAGTGCAGCCCCGCATCGGGCCTAGTGCATGCCCAGAAGTGGAATCACATTAGTTGGCCCCGGCTCGCCCAATGTCTGTATTGATCGGGTGCTTTAGTGGGGTTTTGTTGGCACTTTTATCTAATATGTGGTTAAATTTGCTTTAGCTAAAAGCACCAAAAAGGCCCTGTTGAGGCACCCAATTTATACAGATGCTGCAGAGCTGGGTTGGGGTAACATGCTAGTTCTTCCAATAAACATTTTTTTTTTTTTTTTTTTTGTCTCCAAGAAACCACAAGCTCTGGCAGAACATGCCCGTCTGGAAGCAGCTACACCTGGTCGGTCGGTGCTTGGAGGAGGGCTGCACTGACCTGTTGTAGCCAGTGTGAAGATCTGGGAGGTGAGGAGCCAGCAGAGGACACAGACAGAGATCTGTACAATCAGCATTCAGTAGCGCTTTTATTCCCTCCTCAGTTCCCCACTCCCAATACACACACACATGAACTGAGACATGTGCCTGTGTGTGGCCTGTGTCTGCTATTTTACTCTATGCTGCTGTGGCTCCCTCAGTGAGTGGCAGGGAGTGTCGCTGTCATGTAGCAGCGCTGCCTCCAGCCATCCCCCTTGAAAAAAAAATGCTTTTTTTCTATGCGCACCCCAGGCAGCCTCTTCTGCACCTGAGCATGGTTCCCTTCACCTACGACTGGTGGTCTCAGAACTGACCCCAAACCCAGGACAAAACCTTCCTCCTCCCAACACAGGAAAGCTGAAATATGCCTGTTGGGATGTCCTGTTGTAGCTGTAACAGCCCTGGGGCCCTGCGGAAGCCATACCTGTGTGTGTCCCTACGGCAGGGAGCAGTGGCCAGTGTTCAGGTGCAGAGCGCACAGTGGTTCATCCCTGTTGCTGGTGCACTGTGTGAGTGGAGGCGTACATAGAGGCAGGAGCTCATAGGCTGTGTATGACCGAGGGTGGGGTTACAGTCACCCAAACCTGCTTGAAGGGGCCCAGCCCTCCCAGGACAGGAAGACTGATGGCCTGTCCCCTGTCCCAGCACAAACCTCACAGGAAGCCCTCACTGCTGCTCTGAGATGTGCTGCTCCTGCACAAAGAGCACAGGGCTGGGACCTGTACTGGGTGGGTGACAGCTGAGCGGTGGGGTGGGGGATGCTGCAGTCTGGGTGGGGGGTGTGATGAGAACTGCTGAAGTTGTTAAACTCATGTGTGCGTCACATGGCTGTTCAACTCTGAACGCAGCTTTTCTATGCAAAAAAGAGCTGAGGTTTCAGCCCCTCAGTGGTGCCTAATGGTCTCTGGCACCGAGTGAAAACTGATTTCCACAGGAATCACTCGTTCTGGCAAGTCAGACTCCCTTGGCCCCTTTTAAAACCCACACCCAGCGGCTGAGCGAGAAAAAAATGGGCAGGATCTAGGAGTCATCAGAGGTTCAAAACCTGTGAAGGGTGAGGGGATGGTGTGGCCTGAATATCTGCTTTGGGGGTGGAGTTATAATCACCTATATTCCAAGCTGTTGACTCCAGGATTTTGACTTGGTGGTCTCAGGCCTTCTCCTCCAGCTGTCAGCCCTGCTGTGATGCTTGCTGGGATGGGAAAAGGCTGGGGAAAGTTGGCCTCTCCATCCAGGATGAAAATATTTTTATTCTTTTTCCTCTTCTCATTATTATGCCACCAAAGCAGCAGCAGTGTCACCAGCAGCAGCACCAGTAGTATCCTGGGCACCAAGTCCTCACTTTGGATGCTGAGGGGAGGGACAGTGTCTGATTGTGCTCTAACTCCTCCCCATCCTCCCATGCAGACAGTGACTCTCCTTTCTGTACCGCATGTCCAGGGCTGAGCAGGAACTCTCTCTGCCTCACTCAGCTGCTGCACAGCACAAGAGACTGGATGTGCCCCTACTCCAGGAGACCTGGTCACTGCTGTTTGCTCAGCAACATGTATCTTCCCAGTCCCTGATGGAGAGACCGAGATGACACAGGCCAGCAACCATTGTTGGCATCTGCAGGAGGATACTGAAACTTAGTCCCCCGATCCTCTTTCTCTGACACTCCCAAACTGGAGACACTCCAGGGGTCCCTTCAGGTTATGGACCTCTCCATGACCTGGTCACACCTGCCAAGACACACCTATGGTTCCCAACCACCTCACCCCCATTACTCATGGGGCTGGGTGATGCTGCACTGACGGGAGGTGGATTATTTTCAGAGCCAAGGTGAGATTCCTGTAGCAACTGGAGGACATGGAGTCTCCCCAGGAGAACAACGGAAAACCTAGCCCTTTGGCTCCTGCCATTGTATGTGACGGTGTCACCTGCGCCTGGGCCGTCTTCAGGGATTGAGCATGCTTCTTTTTCTCATATTTTGTGGGAGCCTCTGAGACTTCCTATGTCTGTACACACCATTAGGTATTGGGACTTCCTGTTGGCCCTTGTGATTGCTAAAATAGAATCAAAACCCATCACAGGTCCAAGAAAAGGATGTCTGGGGAAGCAATGAGGGCAGACAACCCCTTTACTGCTGGCAACAGGAGATGCAACTGGGCTGTGCAGAGGGA
>NW_005843085.1:141483-163954 GCF_000455745.1 Alligator sinensis
AAGAGCGTGCTTTCATCCTGAACATTCATTAAGTCATAGAAGCAGAAAGAATACAGATGTGTCAGTGTCTATGTGGCTCCTCAGACTGACCCATGGTGACAGCAACAAAATGTCCCATGCTCCGTGATGTAGTTTAGATCTTTCCTGTTCTCCCTGGAAATGGCAACAAAATTCGGTCATTTTTTTCCTCATGGATCCATTATATTTCCCATACCTTACAATGCCCTTGATCTCCTGGATCAGTCCGAACTGCATCATCTCCCTGGTGGCTTGATCCAGTTTGGGTTTTTTTTGCCTTTTTGTTTCCATCTTCCTCTCACAAATGCAGAACTGAGTTACATACAAACACCACCATGATAATTGTGATGATGAAACCCAGGCAGTTTGGGTCCAGCAGCAGCAAGAGAGACATGGCAGAAGCCCGTCATGCCCCTGCAAGCCCAGGACCTTACTCACAGTGACCTCCAGCATACGCAGCAGACCCCCAACTGGAGCCCCAACACAGTCAGGAGGTAAGGGCTGGAAGGGACCTCAGGAGGGAATCTAGTCCAACCCCCTGCTGAAAGCAGGACCACCCTCAACTATATCATCCCCGTCAAAGCTTCGTCTAGCCGGGGTCTTAAAAACCTCCAAGGATGGAGATTCCACCACCTCTCTGAGTAACCTGTACCTGTGCTTTACTACCCTGCTAGTGAGTAAATTCTTTCTAATATCTAACCTAAACTTTCCTTGCTGAAACTTGAGACCATTGCTCCTTGTTCTGTCTTCTGCCACCACTGAGAACAGTCTACCTCCATCCTCTTTTGAACCCTGCTTCAGATAGTTGAAGGCTGCTTTTAATTCTTCTGAGTCTCGTCCTCTCTAGACTAATTAAACCTAGTTCCCTTAGTCATTCCTCATAATGTCATGTCCCCTAGCTCCCTTACCATTTTTGTTGTCCTCCACTGGACAATCTCCAATTTGTCCATATCCTTTCTTTAGTGGGGGCCCAAAACTGAACAACGTACAGCAGATGTGACCCAACGATTGCTGAAGAGAAGGAAATAATCACTTCCCTTGACCTGCTGGCAACACTCCAAGAGAACTGGGAAGCAGGGGAAGATGGCAGAGAGGTTTCTATATTAGAAAGGGAGAAAAAAAAATGAAAAGAGATGAGAAGGGAAGGCCAGACTGGAGTGTTGGAACATTTCTGGATTCTCTAGGCCACAAAGCATGAGAGAAATAGCTCAAGACTGATCAGTCGTTGTGTCTGGAGGACGAAGAGAAGGTTAAAGGCAGAAGTGAGTGTGAGGCTGCTGGAGCTCAGAGACAGGCATCCTTTCTTCCATGTGTCACATGACACAGCCTGAGTTGAGGAGACAATGGCCAGGGATAAAACTCAGATAAAATGCCTGGCTGGGGGACCCAGCTTCTGAAACCAATCTCACGCCTAGGGGGGTTGAATCTCCCTTGATGAAGTAGCAATCTGCAGCTGCAGTCCAAATTGATAACTTTCCTCTGTGTGTGCAAATGGAAAGATGCTTAAGTTTCTCCTTCCATCATCAGTAGCTTTAGGCTTTACTTTTCACTGCATTTCTAATTCTCTAATCCCTATAATTCTTGCAGCAAAGCAAGCCTCTAAGGAGTTGGCAAAATTACTGAAGTAAGTTGGTCATTACATAGTCAGTTTAGCATTACATAGTAATGCCACAATTACAGACAAGACACTGTTGAAGTTTGGGGCCTACAAACTGATGTGGGCAAAGCGGGTAGAGAAGGAAATGGAACACCTGAAACAGCTCACAGTGGGAAATTGTGCAAAGTCCTTCTCTGAGCCATGTGATGATTTCAACGTCCCAGAAAAGGTTGTATGGCAGTCTATGGGGCTCCTTCAAGTCCTGGAAAGTTAGTTTGGACCTGTGGCTTTAAATATACAATGTGTTCCAGATAAGTCTCCTCCCCCTTCCTCTTGGGGACCCTCTTATATAGCTTTCATGACCTCATCACTAAGTTCCCACCAGAAGCAGCCCCATTGGCTCCTGCCCAATGCTTCCAAATGACATCACCTTCACAAAGAAGGGGACTAGTCACATGACTGGCAGTGGCAGGGAAATGGAGACAATGGGGGCAGGACTGTCTCCAGCCCAGGTCATAACTCAGTGCTCAGTGAAGCGAATGGGAGAGGGCTGTCTGCTGACAGCAGTGAGGCAGACTGGAGGGGTGATTCTTCAACACTCTTTTCACCCTGGGCGAAGAGATTGCAGGTCACTCGCCAAATCATCTTGTACTGCAGGGGTGGCCCACCTCTGGCACGTGAGCCACAAGTGGCCTGGAGAGGCACTGTGTCCAAAACTGGACCATGCTGCAGCTGCTCTTTGTTGGTTAAGAAGATGACATGATGCCAGACCAAGGGCAGGTGCTAGAGGCACTTTATTTAAGGCCTGACATTCTTCTTTGGAAGAAAAAGGAAGAGGGAGCCTCAGAAGTGCTCTGAAATCAGAGAAAGAGGTGAAGTCACTCTCCCCACAAGGAGATTAGGAAGGAGAATGACATGAGAGACCAGGCTGCATCACCCTCTGATATACCAGACATTCCCGGTCCGGTTTTGCATCTTTGGGTTTCAGTCACCAATCCAGCTAGTACTGGGCAGCGGGTATAGGTAGCACAATATCTATTGCATCCACCCACCCAGCCCAAACTAGAATCCACCTCTTTTCCACCCTGACATTGCTTATTACAATCTCAAAAACCTCTCCAAACCACTCCTTTAAACTATCTACTGCCATGTCCAGGCCCATCTGTAATGCCCTCCTGCCACTGCTGGTAAATGGGAGATCCAACAATTCATCTCCTATCTAACTCACCCTTCCCCTTCTCCATCCTCCAAAGCCCTCATGGGTGTCCAGTGCTGATGCTCCAGTGAACAGAGGCTCCACTGACGTTGGCTCATGTCAGAGGATGGGTGTTCAGCACCTCTGACCATTGAACCACATGTCTGCCTTTGCCCTTAATGGGTGTTTCCCCACTGATGCACCTCAGGCAATGATGTATCAGAATGCAAATGACCCATCAGGGAGGTCGAGGCTTGGCCAGGGCATTTCTGACATCATAATGTGCAGCGATGATCTGGTGCTGGGTAACCAGGGACAACTGATGCCCCCAACTGCCAGTCTGTCATCCTCCCACCCAAGACTGGTCCCATGAGAGCTGCTCTGGGAGCAACAGGGGCTGCAGAGTGGGAGACAATGACATGTCTCATGGAGATGTGTGGTGCTGGAGCTCCCACTGGGGGACCTGCCGCAGAAGAGGTGGTGAATGCAAGGCTGGGCTGGGGGCACAAAGGGAGGCCAGGAGTCAGTCTCACCAGATGGAGAGGAGGGCAGCTGGAGGCAGGAGTGATCGGTGCTGTGTCTCATCTTCTCTAGGAAACATGCCTACACATCCTTCCCCTCTCCAGTCTCTGCATGAGGGGGCCATATCAGCCCTCCAGCTTTTAACACAACCACCTATCTGTCCCTCCATCCCCTTTCCCAAATGCATGATTCTATATCCTTGGTCCTCATACACCACATGTTTGGCCACCATAAACCATTGTGCTCACCTGTCTTCTTCAGACATTTCTAGTCCCTCCTCTCATGTCTCTGCCTATCCCTCATCTCCAGACTCATCTGCTCTAAGATCTCAAACCCAGACTCCACACCTACTCCCTGATCTCTGCTGATGTCTTGGCAGGTGTTCATGACTGGAACGGGGGCCCTGATTGGATCTCCTCACTGTCACTGGTTGAGGGCACTTGGTCAGGGTGGGGGAACAGGGAGGCAGGAAATCAAAGCCAAGTTCCCAGGGGAATTATAAGGGGCAGAACCAGGTTGCTACAGCCAACATGGCCACAGGAGGCCTAGCCCCTCTGCTTGTAGTTTGGCAGGGATTGAAAAGCATGTGTCACCTGCACACTGACTGGAGCACTCCCCGCTGTGTCTGCAGAGTGCTGAAAGATGATGTGGACATCTGTGTCATGGATTTGGAGTCCAGGGTCCTCAAACACCCATGGCTCTGTGATGGATGCTGCCTCTTCAGTCAGCAGGTCAGACTGGATGTGATTTAGAGCATCCTTGGTATGAATGGTCTGGTTCCCAAAGGTAAGAAGGAAGGCAAGCTGCTCAGGGATGTGGCCCAGCTGAACCAAGTGGCAGTCAACCCCAGAAAAGACTATGAGCTCCCTGAAGACCTTTTGATGCCGAAAGGCAACAGGAGCCAAGACCAGGGGGAAGCAGAGGATCCTGTACAGCGATCCCTTGTATGTGGCGGCCAGAACCAAAGAAATTAATAAGCAATAGGTATTTTTGTGAAACACAAATGTAACTTGTAATTGTTTGTGGAACTGACTAGTCCTCAAAGACAAAACTATAGGTGTGAAATTAGCTGACCTAGTAGTTCTTTCTTGC
This sequence comes from Alligator sinensis, assembly GCF_000455745.1. Classification (NCBI taxonomy): domain Eukaryota; kingdom Metazoa; phylum Chordata; order Crocodylia; family Alligatoridae; genus Alligator; species Alligator sinensis. The sequence continues at coordinate 145,908 of NW_005843085.1, forward strand.
TCAGAATTTAGCCTTGATGATGACAAAAACTGGATTCAACCACCTGCCCTACCCAGCACATTCCAGGAAAGGACATCTCAAAAAAAGCATAGTCAGAGAGTTCTAAAGGGGTTGGATTTAGGTGGGGTAATGTTAATTTCAAACCTGAAGATGCTGCGTTGCAATTTGCTTATTAGATAAACCCAAGTATGGGTAGTAACCTTTTATAATAATTTTAACACCTTTTAATCCCATAGGGTATTAGATATAAAACAAGATTGTGAATGGCCCTGAGGCCAGCAGATTAGCATAAGATTAGGTATAAAAATTGCGTGCATCAGGTGACCAAAAGGAAGGAGAGAACAGGACAGAAATTGCTGCTCTAAGCATGGACTCTGGACTCCTGGAGCTGCAGGGGTATGACAGGTCCCAGCCTCCTGTGTCTTTCCCCTGGTGGGGCAGCAGGCAGTGAGCTAGTTGCCAGCTGCCAGGTGCCCCACTGGTTGATCAGGGCAGGAGGATGGTACCTGCCCCTCCCCTGCAGCTATTTCCAAGGCCTGTGCCCCTGATTCAGGAGCCAGGGCTCAGAGCTCCCTGCTGCCAGTCCAGGGAGACATTGTCCCTACCCTAATAGCAGGCAGCCCCGCAGGACCAGGAGACCCAGTAACCCCTGCCAGCCCCTGAGATAGCCCCCAGGGGAACCTGGAGATCCCTCTGGTGGTGGCAGGGACCCACTACAGGGCTGCAAAGAACTGGGTGCAAATCTTCTCCCTAATCCCTGGATGTGTAGATGCCTGACAAAAAGCCCTTACAGCAGATTAGCCTACACCAGAATAAATTGGAGATGGAGTTAGTGCATGTGTAGACATGCCCAGGGAAAAGAAAAGGATGAAGGTCTAGATTCTCAGTCACCCATGAGTGAGAGCAGGACTGAAGGGAGGAGGAGGGCACCATGAGCTACACAACAACTAGGATCCTGCATGGTACCCAGCAAGAGTACAACTGCACCTGTGCTTGTCAGGATGCCAGGTGCATTAACAGGAGGTGGTTGGGTGAGGTATCCCTTGTGTTTCCTTCCCATCCAATGACTCTGTGATGGTTTTAGACCAGCTTCAGACAAGCTAAGGTAGATTCCAACTAGACAACCTTAGAAACAGCTGCTACAAAGCCTTTGAAGAGAACACCCCAAAATGCAGGGGATGTGTCATTAAGCCTACAAAGCTATCAGAACTAAAATTGTCAGAAATATGAATTCTGAATGACTGATGGAGGCCAAAAGAACTGTCATTCCCAATTTGTAATTTTGGGACTAATTTTTATGAGAGAGGAGTAGCTGGTGTAGTACTTAAAAGAGAAAAAAACATGAGTGAGTTTGCATATTACAAGGACATGAATGCTGGGTTTCATGAGAGAGGACTTTCTGGGTATGAAAGCAAGTCACAAGAAGAATGCAGAGGTGGGTGGTACGGGCTTCCAAGGCTGAACAGCTAAACATTCAGAGCATCATAAGCAACTTCCAGTCAGACCGTGGCAAAATGTCTCAGCTGGCTTCTCCCTTTTTGTAGGCAGGGTTTATTTCATGATGGTCAGTGCTTACAAAATTGATTTTGAATTTATATTTTATTCTATCCATACCTTTGCCTTCATGTTTCTGCCTCTGAGATGGATCCAGTTTCATATCTGAATATGTTACCATGTGATTGCTCATGCCTGTTGGTGCTAGGGAGAGAGATATGATAGCCTGGGTTGGAGAAAGCTGAGTCAGCTGGGTGGCACTCACTGAGGAGCTGACGGATTTCTGAAACAGCCTGATGCCCTGACCTAGCCCTAGGAGGGGCTGAGCATGTTATATTCTGTAATTACATGGGAGGAAAATGCTACATTCAGAGTATGTTAAGGGTGAAAAACCACCAAGTAGTTATGTGGCCCCCCAGACTTACTGTGGCCTACACAAGTTTAATTCTGCTCACCAGGAAAAACACATCCTAATGCAATCCCTAATTATAGCATCACATCCTTCCTCCCACAAAGCTCAGGCTCTGGCATCATTCAGTGGGCAGCTTGGATGGTGTTCAAGGAACAACCATGTGTTCAGGGAGTATGCAGAATACATGAAAGAGTCAGTATGACACATTATTGTCATAATTTCATGTGTGACCCCATGTCCTAAATGCTGCACACTTCTGAAATCCTGTCCTGAGTATAGAATTCATGATTTGCTCATGGGCTGTTCTGTGCTGTTCTGACTGCAGTGCCCTAGGCCAGGTCCAAAGGGCTATTTGGGATATTTCAGAGTATGGCACCCGAGATCCCTTTCTGAATCTGTCCCTTTCCACTTTAGAGAAATGAATGAATTTATCTTCACAACCCTCAGCATATTTCATGCATTTGCTACATAGGAAACTGTGATACAGAGATAAAAAAGCAAAATCAGGGAAATGGTGAAGTAATCTTAGGTGTGCAATCCAAAGCAGCTGGGGTGGGTAACCTTTGCAGAGCACTTCCCTCTTTATAGCTTTTGGTCAGTTTGAAGGCGGGCTCCCACTGCCCTCAATGGCAGTCCCAAGTGCAGCACCTCTGCAGATCAGGCCACAGAGTCTCACATCAGGTGCTCCAACATGGAAGAGCACACAGGGAGTGGCAGTGAGTAAGAAAGTTTCAGTTTGTGACATGTCCAGCATTACCAGGAGCTCTGTGCAAAGGAAGGAACAGAATCCAGTTCTCCATGGCAGCACCCGGCTGCTTCACACACCACAGCGTCCTTTCTGTGCTGTACCCCTGCTTTGTTCATTAGCAGAGCTACAGGGAAGTGAAACACGTCTTACCATGGGAATAGGGTTGTCATGTGCTGTATCTGTATGAGCCAGAATTGTTCAACAATCATCTCATCAAGCAAACAAACAAAAAAAGATGACTCTGAGAAAATGTGACCATCTGGTGGTTTTGTTGTGTTTTTTGTTTTTTTAACTGAACTATAGTGTGCGGGAGCTGGGGTATGGGATGGACACAGGGGGCGGTACCAACATGATGCACCTCGTTTCCATCTTTGGAGCCAAAAGAATATTTCTCATGTCAAAATGCAGGTGAATCCTTGGGCAAGGCTTTGTCAAGCTGTGGTCAATAGAGCTGATACATCTATTCACATACTGGGGAGTGCAGAGGAGAACAGCAAGAATGCAAAGAGGATGAGAAAGCATGGTTTCTAAAGAGAGACTGAAGAGTTGGATTTCTCCAAAGGAGAGAAAATTTTGGGATTGAGTGAAAGGACTTGTCTGAAATCTAAACATTTTTGTATAGAGGATGATGATCAATTGTTCCCTAATATACAGAAGAGAGCAAGACAGCTGGCCAATGATATAAACCATTGCTGGTGCCACAAGGTTGGGGTATACCTAGAAAGGCAGCTAGGAGAGGTTCCTTGCCAGTTCCTTCTAGATTTTGGCAACCAGGTATCCCTTGTACATAGCTTCTGTTCTTGTAAATAAACTGACAGGCTGCAATGTAGATGATAACATGGTCAGGTGGGTAGCAAATTGGCTTAGGCGTCACACCCAGAGAGTGGTGCCAGATAGGTCGATATCATCCTGGAAAGATGTGAACAGTGGAATCCCACAAGGCTTGGTCCTTGGACCAGTGCTATTCAAAGCCTTTATCAGTGCCTTGGATGAGGGCATAGAGAGAACCCTGTCCAAGTTCACAGATGATACCAAATTATGGGGCAAAGTTAACACACCAGAGGGTAGGGAATGAATCCAGGTGGATCTGGACAGGTTGGAAAAATGGGAACAATGAAATAGGATGCAGTTCAACAAAGACAAGTGCAAAGTGCTGCACCTGGGCAAAAAGAACCACCAACACACTTACAGGCTTGGGAATTACCTTCTCAGAAGCACAGCAGTGGAAAGGGATCTTGGAGTCATAGTTGACTCCAAGATGAACTTGAGTCGTCAATGTGACAAAGTGATCAACAAGGCTAACCACACTTTGTCATGCATTAGCAGATGCATAATGAACAGGTCCAGGGACGTGATGCTTCTCCTCTATGCAGCACTGGTCAGGCCGTGGTTGGAGTACTGCATCCAGTTTTGGGTGCCGCACTTCAAGAGGGATGTAGAGAATCTTGAGAGGGTTCAGAGGAGGGCCACTCGTATGGTCAGAGGCCTGCAGGCAAGGCCCTACGAGGAGAGACTGAAGGACCTATATCTCTTCATCCTTTGCGAGAGAAGGCTGAGAGGTGATCTTATAGTTGCCTATAAATTCATTGGAAGGAGGGGTGGGCGGAGTGGAGAATAGGAGATGTTCTATTTACTAGGGCCCCCCTGGAATAACTAGGAACAATGGCCACAAATTGACGGAGAGCAGATTTAGGTTGGACTTTAGAAAGAACATGTTTACAGTAAGGTTTGCCAGAATCTGGAATGGGTTTTCAAGGGAGCCCCTACCTTGGGGGTCTTCAAGAAGAGACTGGACAAGAAGCTAGCTGAGGTCATCTGGCCCAAGCAGTCTTAATTGCCCAGGGCAGAGGGTTAGACTCAATATACTGAGGTCCCTTCTGAGCCTAACATCTATGAATCTGTATACCACATATGGCCAAGTGGGCGTATGTCAGGTGATAGTAGAAAAGAATCTAATAATACCTTCTTGAAGTGAGATGATGACCAAAGCTGTAGAGATGGTCTTGTGAAGAAGATGAGGGTTTATTTCAACCTAAGCTCAGAGATTGGGATTCCTAGTGGGAACTGCCTTGGGTAAGAGCCACACGGGGGAAATCCCAGTGTGTGTTGCCAACACATTGACAGAACCACAGGTCACATATCAAGGCACCATAACTGGGACATTTTAAACCAAGATGGCTATCCTGCCAACAAAGCCTGGGTAAATACAGTTGATTGTTATAAGGGCACTAAGCACAAACAAGAATCATCATCTTGAAAGACCAGCTGATGAGCTCCTAGGGACTGCAGATTAATTAGAACATAAGTTCAAGTTGAGTCACCATGGCCTGGAATCTGAGCAACTGAGGGCAGTACAGTAAGTGCTATTGTAGTGTTTAGATGTACTCAGCCTGTGAGACCAGGATCTAGGGTTCACAGGACTGAAGAAGCACTGGATCTACATTCAGAGTCAGATCTGTCAAACAGGGTCCAAGAATAGTTCCCATTCCAGCAGCTGCAGAAGATGAGAGAGGCATCATCAGGCCGTCTTGCCAGCCCATGGGCCACCCCTGTGGTAGTAGTGCAGAAGAAGCAGGGAGGTCTAAGGGTCTATCTGGATTATCACAGACTGAATAATGTCACCATCAAGGATGCCTATCCCTTAACTTGTATTGATGACACACTAGACCTTCTGGCCAAAGCCCGATGGCTCTCCATCCTTGATGTGGCCAGTGGGAACTGGCAAGTGGAAGTACAATTCAAGAGCACAGAGCCAAGACCTCTTCCATTCCTCCTGATCTTGGTTTATTGTTTCCACCAACTCAATTATAAAAATGCCCAAATCCAATGGATCTTCTACAATTCTGATAGTGACTGACCAGTTAATTAAAATGTGCCACTTATTCCATGTATGCACAGGCCTGCCCTCAACTAAAAAAAAAACCCTATGTTTTGGCCATGTGGTTCACCTTCATGGCCTCTTCAACCACATAATCTCTGATTGTGGTTCCTAGTATATTTCTCATTTCTCGTGTGAGGTCATGAATTTACTAGGAGTCCATGCCCAGCTCACATTACCATCCACAAACAAATGGTCAAGCAGAGCGAACAAACTGAGTTCTACAACATTACCTCCATTATTACCCCAATTTCCAGCAAGACAACTGGGCTCCTCTGCTAATATTTGTGGAGTTTGCCTTTAACAACTCCACACATTTCTCAATTGCGCAAACACCCTTCTGTTGCTACTGACTGATGGATTCCTTGGATACCTGACCTAGCTAGACTCCTCAACTTGTTCTCTGCTTGACCTTCTGTATACCTGATCTGGCTCTGACCCATCCTCCCAGATACCTGGCCAGATACTTCCTGATCTCATGCTCTTCCTGAGCCTCTGAATCCTCTGTTTGTCTCTCTAGAGACATCTCCTGGCTTCTGAATTCCTGGCTTCTCCTGACCCTGAGGTGACTCCCAGACCTTACTGCACATGACCTGATATGACACCGCTCCCAACAGAGTTTCTAAGGTGTGTACACCTGCTCTGGTAGTTGGGCAAGGCAAGGCCAGAATCTGCTTATTATGAGCAGTTTTGGAGTGTGTGGATTCAAGAGTGTACAAGTGTGATAAAGAATAAAAAGTGTGATAGACACCAGGCTTATTGCTTTCAACAGGGTTTGGGGATGAGCTGCTGCAGCCACATCCATCACTTACAGGAACCCTCTTTGAGGCCTAAAGTAGTGAGCAAACAAGATTAAGGGGGAGCACTGGGGTTTCTTATTTGTTTCTCGTGGACTCTGTGCTTTCTCCTGCTGCCCCAGCACAAAAATTCAGCCTTCCCAGAGCGTGAGAAACAGGTGCTCAGTGTGAACTCTGCTTTTCTGTAAGCAACACAGCACTGTATATCAGGCCCCTTGTACAGGATTTTCAATGGAGTCCTATTGACTTCCCAGTGTCCATCAGTTTTCATAGGAATCAGTGGATTTGGGCAGTGTATTCGTGTTGGGGTTTCTGAGAACCCAGGCCTTGAAGCACCGGGGTAGAAAGACAGGATCATGGGACATTCCCTGCTCAGTGCCTGTGAAGGGTTGTGGTGTTGGAGGGGTGGAAATATGTGTTTGAGGGCTGGACTGTAAGCACTCAGCTTTGAGCCTTTTGGGCCCAGACTTTGATTCAGTGGTCACAGGGTGTCTCCTCCAGTTCAGTTCTGCTGTGCGGGGATGGCTGTACAGACTAGGAGGAGTGGTCAGCAATGGAGAAGTGGCTGAACATGAGCATGAGAGACATGGGTGCTCCCCTGTGAACATGGCTTTTCTATGAAAGAATATAGCCCATATTCCTGATGCCTTTACACAAGATGTTCAGTGAATCCCAACGAGCTTTACACTCACAGCTCATTACCTCCCGACACGACGGGTCACCAGTAGAACAGCTGTCATTACAATACGTGTCACTCATCAGCAGAACACACCTTCTGGGGAACGGTTGTCCTGGGCCCCTGGGACTGCAGCCCCTGCACCCCAGGCACATGCCTGGTAAGTGAGGGGATGTTGGGACATGCCCAGATCAGCATCTGTGAAGGACTGAAGGGGATGGGGAACCTGGAAACACCCATGTTGAAGCCTGTTGGCCCCAGGCCTTTGACTCAATGTTCTCAGGGCCATTCCCCAAAATAGGACTGCTCTGGTACTGGCAGGCATAGACAGAGACTGGGAAATGGTTGTCCCTCCCTTCATCATGTTCTGTCTTTTCTCAGCTTTTATTACTCAGCTCTCCAGAGCAGCAGTAGCATTAACCAGCACCATGAACAGCAGCATCTTGGGTTCTGAGCCCCATTTTGGACACTGACAGGAGGTACAGTGTCTGACTGGGATCCAACCCCCTTGCAGGGAAAGGTGGCTCTCCTTCGTGTACTCCAGGTGCAGGGATCAGCTAGAACTGCCTCTACCCCACTGAGCTTCTGAACAGCATGGGAATCAGAGTTGTCCCCAGCCCAAGACCTGGTCAGTGATGTTTGCTCTTAAACACACGTTTCTGCAGCCCCAACAGATAGGCCAGGGCAGCATAGGTGAGTGGCCATCGCTGTCATAGGTGGGAGAATGCCTGACACCAAACTCCCCACTCCCCTTTCCAATGGCACTGCCAACCTGGGAACACTGTAAAGATCCTTTTGGGCTGTGAATCTGCCCCACCTGTCAGACCATGCTCTTGGACCCAGGTCCTTAGTCTCTGTGATGTGATGCTCACCCCAGTCTACCATCTCCAAAACAAAAACTTGGAGCAGACACAGGTGGCCAGAAAGCTCTGCCTGGGCCTAGGCACACGCTGACTCCCTGACACCAGAGTGACCAGCAAAGGTCCACTGACCTCCTATTACCTTTTCCCGTATAAACCCCTGTCTTGGAGGGTGAAGTGCCTGGGCAACAAGGCTCAACCCTGTACCTAGGCTGCTGCAACCCTGGTGCATGCTGCTACTGGGTAACAGATTCCTTAGGTTCCTGAGCTGGCAGGACTGACATTGCTCTCTACCTGACCCTCTGGATCCTCCACTTGGTTCTCCAAATAGATCTCCTGGCTTCTGACTTCCTGAATTCTCCTGACCCTGAGGTGACCTCCAGACCCAGCTGTACACAGCGTGGTATAACATGGGCCCTAGCAGAGTTGCCAAGGGGTGTGCCCCTGTTTCGGACCTCTCCAGCCCCAGTATTCATACAGAGAGACACAGGGATAATGGGCAATGGTTTATTTCAGAAGCAAGGGACGAATCCCATAACATGTAGAAGACATGGAGTATCCCTAGGGGAATGAAGTCATGGGGCTCTGGTAGTTGGGCAATACCAGGCTCTGCCTTGCAGAGAACGGGGTGCATCTGCGCCAGGGGAGAGGCAGTCACTGCAGGATGGCAGGTGCGTTTCCATCTCTCATTTCCAGGGGTCTGTGATGCCCCTATGGCCATTAACACCCTTGCCTCCTGGGACTTCCTCTTTGCCCAAGTGGTTGCCAATGGATACTCAAAATACAAGATGAGGAAAGTGAGATCTGGGGATTTAATGAGAAAGGCCCCATGCAGCTGTGTTGCTGGTGAAACAATCCAAGAAATAGGAACACACATGACATCTCCAAGGAGGCAGAAATAAATTATGGTTGTCTATTTCTATGTGGCATCCCACCCTACCCCGAGCGAGCAGCCCCAGTGCCCCAGGATGCGGTTTAGGATTTTGTTGCTCTCCCTGAACATGAGAGAAGAGGATTCAAGGTTTTTTTTGATGAAGGGTGCACTTCCAAACCACCACACTCCTCTCCCTGCTGCAGTTATGTCCTTGATCAGTCCCTTGTGGGCAACACGACTGGTGGGGTTTTCCTTTTAACGCGGCCCTACCCGTTCCTTCCTCCTCTACTCACAAATGCACAAGTGAGTTTCTCCGCAGACTCCAGCCTCCCCACCTTGGATATGGGCACAAACTCTGTCCTGATCATTCTGATGACTGAGGTCTTGCATATCAAACCTGGAATGGAAGTCCATAGTTTTCAGTTCATGTCCACCTCCCTGAACTCACCACACCAAGACAGGGCTGGGGGGGGCTCTCTGTGCTGGTTGTACCTACAGTGTGCTATGCTGAACAATGAACTAACAGAAGGAAGATCAGGGATTTTTTTTTGCTCAAGGCAAGGGTGGGGTTCTGTGGGACCTGCATTGGGGTGCGGGGTCTATTGCCAGGTGAGTCTCTAGCAAAGTTCAAGAGCTCATTTGTATGGGGGAGTCCAAAAGCAGGGAAGAAGTGTGCTAGGAGCAGGGGGAAAGCGGCTCCTCCCCCAGGATGCTGCCCACCACTTCCTGTAGCAGCTGCTGGGAGCCCATGCACTGGGGCTGCGCAGTGTTGGTGGTGGTGGGGATGTGCCGCAGGGTGTGTGGGCTTCAGGCTGTTGCGGGATGGGGGCGGATGCTGATCGGCTCAGGGGGGCATGCACAGGGGGCTCCCATGCATAACCCACCATACCCACAAACCCTCCCCTACAAACCCCAAAACCACATCCTCCCCCACACACAATCATAAACTCAACAACAACACCCCCCTATACCCCTCCCCACACATACCCCCACACACACATCCGTGTTCGTGTGGGGGAAGCCCCACTCAATTCTACCTGCACACACCCCACCCCACTCATGCAGTCACCTCCCTATGCAATCCCCGTCCCACACACACCCCTGTCCCAGCCGCCTGGGGAGGGTTCAGGATTGAGAGTATGGTCGGGGGTAGAAAGCTAAGAAAGATTTATTGACTTAACAAAAACACAACTATGTGTAGTAACAAGACAAACAATAACAGACAAAAACAATTCACTTCGACAACTTATCAGCAGTCCCCTCTGATGCCTGATGCACAGCAAGTTTCTCTTTCCACAAAGTTCAGCAAAGTCAGGTGTCCCAAATCAGCGCTGTCCAAGAGGTACTGGGAAGGACCCTGGAATGCAGTCCTTGGGCTCCTCGAGGTCCACAGGCCCACTGATCCAGGCAACAGCTAACTAATTCTTTTCACAGAGCTGTATCTTCCTTCTGAATGGTTTACAGCTATTTCAGCTAATTTATAGCTTCTAAAGGGCACTGATAACGTATGAACACTCAGATTCCCTTTACTTTAACTGTCCTTAGACTGACCAATAGCAGTACAAGCCTTGCATTCCTTTGATAAGGTAATTTTAATTATGCTACAAGACTTTACTACTTTAAGGCTTTGCTAAATGTACTAGGCTTTACTTTATACAAGGCCTTATTACATTTTAAACTTTAATTAGGCTTTTAGCAACAACATATAGCTTAGTATTTAAACAAATACAGGAAAAAAAACACTTAGTCTAATCTTCATAGAGCCTTCAGCAAGCACCTTTATCACACAGACATAAATTCAGCTGTCACAACCCCCAGCCACCTTTCCCCTCCACAACCCCCAGAAACTCCATTACCCACCCATACACACACCCACACATCTCTGCAAACAACTCCCCACAAACCCCGATACCCACCCAACCACATCCACACATACCCCTCCACAACACCTGCAATATATAAAAGTAAGGCTTCATTTTGAGCTATTATGCAATCACCTCTATATATACAATGCAAACACACACAAATCAGGACAATAATATCTTTGTAAAATAAAATTAAAATATATAATTGTGGATGTTTGATTTTTAGTTTATAATTTGTTGTTTTTTTGTCCAGTTTCAAGTTTCCAACCCCACTTCCAAAAAGGAGTATTTCTGGGGCAAGCAGAGAGACTTTGGGTGGAAAAGGTCAGGGTTTAGGGGGTGGAACTTCCATCCCAAGATAGTGACCAGGGATAGCACTACTCTTACAGCTCTTGGCAGCTCCCCAAACTCATGAAGAGGCTTTCCAGCCAAAATAATTGCTCGTCCCTGCTCTTGAGTATATCTCTCTGAGATTGTGAACATGCTGGAGGACAGGAGATGCAAATGAAAAGGATCCAGATTCGAAAGCTGGGCTGAAGCTAAATGATGAGGTTCAAAGATGGCAAATGAAAGGTGTTACACCTTGGGAGGAATGATCAAAAACGCATATATAAAATGGGTAACACCTGGGTAGATGGCAGAACTATGGAGAAGTATCTGGGAGTCTTGTTAGATCATAGGCTCAGTATGAGTCTGCAGTGTGATGCAGCTTCACAAAAGACAAATGCAGTTTTGGGGTTCATCTCTAGATGCATTAGGTGCATTAAATGGGACATGATGGTGCCTTTACTTGGCGCTGGTTTATCATCATGTAGGGTCCTGCATGTGGTTTTGAGATCCATGTTTTAAAAAGGATGTAGAGAAGTTAAAGAAGGTCCAGAACCCAGCGACAAAGTTGATAAAGAGGTTTGCAAGCAAGACATATTTGGAGAGGCTGAACTACCTAGACATGTTCAGCTTGAGGAAATAGCATTTAAGAAGGGACATGATAGCAGTCTTCAAATACCTAAAAGGCTACCATAAAAGAGAGGGAAAGCACCTTTTCTCTCTCGCTGCAAGAAGGAGGATCAGATCAATGGCTTGAAGTAACAGCAAAGTAGGTTTAGATTGAATTTAAGGATCACTTCTTCAATTAAAAAATCAAGGTAATGGAATATACTGCTAGGGGCAGCTGTGGACTCTCAGTCACTAGAGGTATTCAAGAAACTGGACAGTCACTGGTCATGGATGACTGAGGTGTAGCTAAGCCTAGCTTTGACTATGGCTATTCCCCATGCTTCTGGGATTTGAGTACTCCTGCCTGGTGCAGGGAGGGAATTTCCCTCCTGCTCTACACCCACGCTTTCTATATACATCTGGGGTGGGGTTTATACGTTCCCCAGAGCCATTGGTCATTGGCTACAACCAAGGTTGAGAATTTTGATTGGAGTGTCCCAATGGTCCTGCTTCAACTTAAAACTGGAAGTTCCCGGCTAAAGGATCTTGCCCTTCATCTCAGGGTCAGATCAATCACCATATCTGGGATCAGGAAGGAAAACTGTTAGTATCTGTAAGGGGAGGGTGGGAGTTGCTTTCCCCTGTAGTTCAGGGCATGGCCTTCTACCTGGCATCTATTGAGCATGGATTAACAACTTTTAGAGAAACAGGATTTTGACTGCCATCCCCTACTTTATCTGCAGCTGATTAGGGTGTTATACCTAGTGGTTGTGCGAGGGTTGAATGTGTACTTTTGACAAGGGGCTTGTATAGCAGGGTTTGGATAGGATGATCCTGCCACAGGCAGGCTGTTGGACTAAATGACCTAAGGAGATTGCTTTCCACCCTGCTTCTCTCAGGTTTTGTCCCTTAGTCAAGGTCAACTTGTTTCAGAGGGGAGGAAAAACTGCAGAACAAGGACAACCTCTGAGATAGGTCTGGGTCTTACCTAAGCATACAGCTCCTGCTGTCCCATTATTTACCTGTATCACGAGGCTGTTCCTCCGGAGTTCCTGGAAGGCATGGCCTCCAGCTTGGGCAAGACATTGGCAGCTGGCTGATGTTTTGTGACTCTGGGCTGACCTCCGGGACTAAAACTTCAGAATACCACACCAGTTTTACAGCAGAGATTCACAGATATGACATTCTCTGATTCTGTTGACATAAAAACCTGATTGTACTAATACAGTCTATGGTTACTGCATGTACGCGTTTTTGGATAAAGCATTTTTCCACCTGGGGAAATAATGGTGATTTCTCAATAGTGATCCCCTCTGCAGAGCACTTCCATTTTGTGCTGAAACTCTGGCAGGACTGCAGTGGAAACCTGCCCCGTCTCCTGCTAGCTCACCTTTCCACCTGCCTTCTGACTCCACTGGGTTGGGTCAGGGGTCTGAGGGTTTCCAGGCTTACTTGATGGGGGAAGCCATAAAACTAAGACTTCTGCAGCTTCCATGATTAAAAAAAAAATAATTCTGGTGACAAATTGAATTTCTGTCCAGCTTTCCAGCTGTCCAGCTCTGGGCTTCACCTCCTCATTTCAAACAAAATATTTCAAAACGACCATATTTTTTGCAGATGGGAAAGTCAGCCCCTGTCCATTACTTTGTGGCTTCTTATAATCTATCTGATCCCTTCTAAACTCTTTGTTCCACATGTACTAAGGACGCTCTCTTCTTTTAATGGTCTTCATGTTCCACCAGTCAAGTTAACCATTGTTCTGCAATTCTCCTGTCTGTTAACTGCTCCTCCAAATAAAGCTCCTATTTTATAACCCTCCAGATTTTTTTTTTTTTTCCGCTCATCCCAATGAAGTTATATTTGTTTTTGCTTCAATCCTAAACTGAATATACAGCCCCAGGCCCCTAGCATATCAGAACAACTTCTACTTTATTGTTAACTGGAGAAAAATGTGTTATTTTATACATGATGATGTGCCTCACCACCTGCACCCCCTTTTTCAAAATGTTAGTTCTGTCCATATTTGGCTATACAAGTCCTGCTTCAGAGGCAGAGGGGGCAGTCTGACCTGGCTGGGAGGCAGCTCGCTGCTGGGAGCAGAGAGAAGCAGTGCAGGGAACTGAGAATTGACGCTGGCTGTACTGGCTGAAAGAGCTCCCTGTGCTGAGTGGAAAAGCAATATGGGAGACTGGACAAACTGTGTAAGGCCTGGCAGGACCCAAGCTGGGAGAAAGCAACAGAAGCCTGGGGAGATCTCTGAGGAAGACCCCCAGCTGCCTGTCATTGTGTTTGGGTTTTGCTCTTCTCATTGTTTAGGCTGCGAGGCCTGGGAGTAGCTGAAGGGGAGGAAATGAGGTCACTAAAAACCCCAAGCCGAGATGATTAGATTATTGATGAATTGATGGCCTGCCAGAAGCCCTGGGAACAAGGACCAGGCTGTGAGAGCCTGAAAGATGGTGCAGGTGAGCGTACTCAGGATCCCCATTCTGGTTCCCTGGAGGGAAGCATAAACAAGTCTTCTGGGGTTTGCTGAGCTCTGTAGGTTGAAACAACACACAGATATGCCCTGTTTCCTAAACCTAAGGTGAATATTAGGGCTGTGTGAAACACCAACATTTTGTTTTGATGTCCATTTCACCATTTCTAAAGAACAGGGTTTTGTTTCATGTTTTGTTTTGTTTCATTTTGAAACACTTTCCCATTTCGTTTCGTAGAAACTGTTTTGCTGTTTTGACAAATGTCAATGTTGCGCCCATGGGCTATAACAGAGATTATGAAAATGCCTAAAATTTGTCATTCCTTACCTGATTTAGATGAAACTTGCAGAGATGGTAGCTCATTATGAGGGCATGAAGCCTGCAAAGTTTCAAGGACATAGGTGCAGAGTTTCTGGGAAACTGCATGTCAAATTGAGCAAACCAAAAGTCCTGACAGTTGCTAGCAGCGGCAGCCTCCTGTCATACAGTGCACAGATCTGGGGGCTCACACCCCCGAGAGGAGTCCAGCACCACCCCACAACCCTCCCAGGGGTGCGAGCCCCCAGATCTGTTCCCCAGTGAGAGGAAGCTCAGGCTGCTTGTTCCACCTGGGACCAACGCTTGGCGTGGTCTGCACCCAGCACCGGACCGCCTCAGCCTCCTCCCAGCATGGATCTGGGGGCTTGCACCCCCAGGAGGGGTGCAGGGCTGTGCTGGACTCTTCCAGGAGGTGTAAGCCCCCAGATCTGTGCAATGGATAACAGGAGGCTGCCACTGCTGCCTGGGACCAGTAGCAGCAGCAGTTTTCCCTGGAACTGGGTGCAGGCTGTGTCCAGTGCCAGTCCCAGGTGGCAGCCTGAGCCTCCTGTCATCCAGTGCAGATCTGGGGGCTCACAGACCTGGGAGGAGTCTGGCACAGCCCAGCAGCCTCCTGGGGGTGCAAGCCCCCTGATCTGTGCCCTGGTGAGAGGAAGCTCAGCCTGCTTGTCCCACCTGGGAACGGAACCTCCCGCTCACATCCCTGCCCAACTCCAGCCCTCCTGCACAGCCCCCACCTGGCTGCAGCCCCTACCCAGCTTCAGCCCCCCCCAGTGCACTCCCCTCTTCCCTCTAGGCCCACCCATCCACCCCCCACCTCCAGCCCCCATGCAGCTTATCATCATCATCAGCCTCGCTCTTGGGCTTAGCCCCAGTCACTAGGTATCCACCACCTCTGGCACAGCACACTGCTGCTGCCCAGCTTGGTGTGGTGTGGCGCAGGGCCGTGTGCTTTCAGGCAGCTCCGGGCTGTCACCCAGGGCTGCACGCTGCTCACTGGGACTGCCAGCCACACTGGACCTGGTCCTGTGTGCATGAGCCCTGTGCACCACTTCTGTGCACACAGGACCCGGAACAGTGTGGCTAGCAGTCTCTGCGAGTGGCGTACCACCCCAGGTGGCAGCCTGGAGCTGCCTGAAAAAACATAGCCCTGACTCCTGCCAGGGGTGCAAGCCCCTGGATCTGTGCCAGGTGACAGGAGGCTCAGGCTGTCACCTGGGATCAGTGCTGGGTGCGGCTGTGCACAGTGCCGGAAAGATTGCTGCTGATGCCAGTCCCAAGTGGCAGTGTCAACTTCCTGTCATCTGGCGTGCAGATCTGGGGGCTCGCACCCCTGAGAGGAGTCCAGCCCATCCCCACAGCCCTTTCAAGGGGTGTGGGCCCCTGGATATGTGCACCTGATGACAAGAGGCTGCTGCTGCCACCTGGGACCAGCACTGAAGCCAAGTAAGCCAAGTTTTGAAGCTCAAAATGTCTCAAAACTTTTAAAACGTTGTAAGTGCCCTTATTTCATTTCAAAGCTGTTTCAAAGCTGTTTGTTTAATTTTGATTTCACTGTTTCAAGCTCAAAACACATGAAAACAGCTTTGAAATGTAACACCCAGCAAAAATTTCACACAGCCTTAGTGCCCATATGTCCCAGTTTAGCTGGGACAGTCCTAGATATCACAGGTCAGTCCTGGCTGGTTGTTGAGAATTTTAATGGGCATCCAGGAAACACAGGGGCACTGGGCACAGTCTCACCAGGGCTTAGAGTGGCACAGAGCATCTTACAGGCAGGAAGGGAGGCACTGCTGCCTGCCGGGCATGCATCTCCATCCCTGCCAACTTGTGAGAACAAGCGGGGGTAAGAGGGGTCAGTGTCCTGGATTTTCCAGATGATATCCCTGTTTCCCAGATTTCCATATGGTCAGTCTACCTAAACCTCTAGTTTTGGTTAGTTGCTCTCTACTAATTAGTCCCCTTCTCCTAGAAGTGTGGACACTGGTCAATGCGCTCCAGATGAGCCTCCCCAATACTGAATGGAGGAGATGAATCACTTCCTCGAACTTGCTTGTAAAAGTTTTCTTACCATGTGCACACACTGCACTATATTTTTTAGTATACTTTTCTCTTCATTACAAATTATACAGATTATGTCCATGTGGCGTGCAAAATACACCCCATGAAAAGGAGAAATAAGTAGTTATTCATGGACAACTGGTTGTGATTACCAATCCCTTAGGAGTAAAAGATTGACCTGGCTTTATTCCACCTGTCATATACGAGGCAATGCCCACTCCCTTTTTAAACACTTGTGTTTGTTTGTTTGTTTTCTGTAGAAACTATAGAAATCTATATCCATATTCCAGTCATGTAAACTAACCATGAAAACCCTGTCCTCCCAGTTAGAAGATAATGCAGCATCCACTCCAACACTAGAGAACTGCACTTCACACAATTTGCAAAAGTGCCAATACATCAACAAAAGCAGTGAGACAGCCTGTCTGCTGTAATAAATACTGTCTTCCCTGCTGCATGAAAAATATTAATTTGACAAAAACATAATGCCGTTACTGGCAAGAAGTGAAAATTAGGTGATGATAAATTAATGATAAACAATTCATCTAGGGCTTGCAAACTCCGGATGTTGAAAAAAAATACTGCACACACATACAGAGACCCAAGCAGAAAGATATATAGACATGTCAGTGATATATGCAAAATGCAAGCACACATTAATATTAAAATTTCTATGTGCATGTATATATGGACAAAAACAGACACAAGTGCATGTGTAAAAGTATTATTATGCCATGCTTGGACTTTAACATTACATTATTTAAAGAACAGCATTCTGAAATTGTCTTATATGTTATTAAAAAAAACAAAAAAACTTAAAACCCTAAACCTTTGAATCCAGAACCAACTGTTTATATCTGCAACACACAACAAGTTTTTTATAACCTAAAATTAAATTCCTGAAGATTGAATGGGTCTAAAGCCTTACAATCTCATTCTTTTTTTTTTTTTTTTTAAATGCTGAACACAAAGCAGTAAAGGAAAACAGCTAAAATGGTGGCCATGACCCCATTTTGTCTACAAATTTCCCAGAATGCAGGAACCAAAAGCATAGAAAAGATCTTTGCTTTATATTTCTGGAGTTATTTTCTGCCACTGCATTTGTCACCAGCATAAATCGGTCAACAATCAGGTACCTCTGATATAGTGGTTAGTGTGCAGGGAGTGTGATAGGGACAATGAGGAGCCCTGTTTTGGCCCCTGGAAGCTCTCACATAAGCAAGGGCTGCCAGGCCTGCTCAGAGGGCAGTAGTTGCTCACACATCCTTGCACATAATAGACTCTGTCTCTTATCATCAAAAGCAGGCACAGCACCAGGGCCCCAAGGACCAGTGCAAAAGGCTGCCATGTTCCCTATCACCCACTTGTGCAGTTTAATATTAAACTGAGACAAACCAACATTTCTGGATTTAAAAAAAAAAAAGAATGGAATCTCTCCTGTGAAAAAAAGGATTGGTATTTTTGCTATTCAGTCTAATTTGGGATGAAAAGGGATTATTAAAATTTTGGCATGGGTGGAGAAAAAAGGCATGGTGAAGTGAGGCCAATTCATCAGTGTCATGGGCAGAGATGGGCTTAGAGCACAGGAGCAAAACCCATGTTACCACCATGGGGTTGGACGCTCTATATGGCATTGTCTCCTATACACCAC
>NW_005843085.1:163964-165231 GCF_000455745.1 Alligator sinensis
AATGTCCAGGTTTGAGAGAAATGGCTCCAGCTAACAAGCCTCAAACTGAATTAGCTTTGAGTACATAGAAATTGTGCCAGCAGGCCATGTCAGGCCTCTCTCTCTCATGGTCTGGTGCTACCAAGATGGAAATCAGCACCTTGGCTCACTTTTACCCTACCTTTTCATTCCATCCAGGAAGAGCACACACCAACTGCTGAAACTTCCTTACCCTGACGAAGGGTTTTTGAACCCGAAAGCTTGCTTAATAACTATTCTCCAACTATTTGGGTTGGTCTAATAAAAAGATATCAAATTCACCCACGGAACCTTGTCTGCCTTTTACCCTACCAGGCATTTTGCAATCAGCTCATCTTGATTTTCACTTCCACCCTTCATGTATCCTATTCCCCTAATCAAAGTGGGGGATGGGGGAGGCAAGGGAAGCATATAGGGGCCTGTGGCGCTGTGTTATCTGGCATCCAAAACCTGCTGTACTGCTGTGCTCAATCTCTCTTCTGTTGGGGAGTCGTGGTTCAACCTGAATAGGAAGGCACTTATTAAAGAAAGTCACTGCAAGAACATTTAAAAATGAAAAACTTCCACACAACTCATGGTCCAGCTTTGCCTCCCACATTTGCCAGTTTCCACCCCCTGCTTCATCTTGCATGCATCCCACACAGACATTTAGTATTACAGTGATATAGTGCAAGTAATACAGCACTGCAGTCCCCTCCCAGAGCCATCATAAAACATGTTCGTGCTCCTCAAGACATTGTCAGAACTGCTTGTTAGATCTGTTGTGGGTCCTTCACCCTGAACTTACCCACGTAACCCAAAATTCCTGTAGCTATCAGTAAAACCAGATAGAGAATCCCCAGAATAACTGTAGCATGCTGCCATTGAAGAGGTGGAGCTGAAGTATCTAATAAGAGAAATACAAATAATATGACATAATTAATCCTGTGCGATGCAGCAAGTATTCACTTTGGATTCAGCTGATTCGGAGGGACAGTGATTCAACTGGTGATTTGAATCACTGCCCCAATTCGATTTGGCCAATTTGGATTCAGAAATTCAATGCCAATTTGGAGATTCGGCCACAGACTATAATGAAGAAATCACTAAAATACCTGTAACTTGGTCATTTTTTTGCAGATTCAGATGAAAACAATATTCAGATGAAAATATCCCCTTCTGAGGGCATGAAGCCTGCCAAATTTCAAGGAGATAGGTGGAGGGGTTTCTGTGAAAGTGCACTTCAAACTGTTGAAACCAAAACTCAGAT
>NW_005843085.1:165263-173265 GCF_000455745.1 Alligator sinensis
GCAGGAATGGTAGCCCCTGGTTCAGACAGGAGGCCTGCCAGGTTTCAGGCTGAGTGATGCAGGGCTTTCTGTGAAAGTGCACCTCAAGGTTTAAAAGCAAATCAAAAAAGGAAATAGGTGCAGAGTGAGGAGGGAGACACTCACTCCATCTGCATGTGGAGCTTGGGAAACCCTGGCAGTGGGAGGTGCACCTTGAGTAACATCAGCTGCTCCACCAAACCAGGATCCAAGGAGGTGTGGTGGGGAGTCACATCACCAGAAATGCTAAACATGTTCTTGCTCGTTGCACTAGTCAGTGGACAGAACAGGTGTTCCCAGGCAACCGTGGCCAGAACCTGCTCACCCTGGCTGAGGATTGCCCCATAGGCCAAGGGGTCACAGTGCAGCAGCTCCACATCCTTGGTGAGATAGATAGCCACTGAGGCCTCCGCACTACCTGATGGATGGTGGGGTCTGGTGCCTCTGGACCCCAACATTGAAACCATGCCCTTGGCCCACGTTGGCAGTGGCTGTGGTGGAAGAGATTAGCTGGTGGTTGGAGTGCGGGCAGAGGAAAGTGGATCCCCCTCTTCCATGTCCCCTCCGCCTCTGCCCTTCTGTCTCTGTGACTCTATTCATCAGCACCTCCATCCAGTGATCAAGGGTCTTTCTGCTGCAGATGCTCCCCTTCACCCTCAGGTTCCACATGCCCGCCAGCATGTGGACTGTACTGGACCGCAATGGAGCCAAACTTTTTTTGATGCCCTACTTTAGCTGCTTCACCAGTGTCTGCACCTCTGGTGAAAGTGACTTGCCCCAGCCAGGAACATTGATCCCCTGGAACTTCTCCATTTTATTCTCAAGCTCCTTCACTATGGGGATCACCTGGCTAAGGAGGGCGTCACCAGTGTTGAGGCTCTTGATGGCTTTGAGAAACAGCTTGAGGATGACCAATTCTGGGAGATGGTATCCCACTCCATTTTTTTTAAGGGGATTGCTGATCCAAAACTCCCCAAGCAAGGCCAGCTCATGGATGGCCTTGTGTTGCTCCACCAGTATTTCCAGCATCAGGTATGGGGAGTTCCACCAAGTCTCTGCATACTGCATGAGTTTGTGCTGTGGGATGCTCAGCTCTGCCAGTTTGTCTCGCAGCATCTTGCCCCCTTGATGCTCTGGTGGAAGTAGCCTGTCACCTTCCTGCATTTTGAAATGAGCTGGCTGATAGTGACGACACTGTCAGTGGGAGCCCTATTCCCTTCCAAGATGTCCCTCACTACAAGGTAGAACTTCTATGCCACACAGTGGATGCAAACAAATTTGGCATCATGCACTGCCTTGACCGTATTGGCTTCATTGTCAGTGACCATGAACCCATGGGTGAACTCACTCTGCCCAGCAAGCCACTCCTGTACCATGTGGTTCATGGCCATCATGATCTCCCTTGCTGTGTGGGATTCATCCATCACCTCCACTTGAAGGGGAGCCCACCGACACCCTGACTGATCACACCAGTGCCCTTTGAGGGAGAGGTAGGCATGATCTCCACCCCAGCTGCTCCAGATGTCTGAGGTGAAGTGCAAGGCTTGTGCAGGTCCTCCCTCAAGTACTCCCTGAGTGACTCATACAGGGAGGGCACCACTGTCCTGCTAAAGGTGGTACGTACAGGCGCTTCGTACAATGGGGTCATGAGTGCCATGAGCTGCCTGAACCCTGGACACTCAGCTAAGGAGAAGGGCTGACCATCATGAGCAAGCATCTCCCCAATGCTCTGGTTGACCTCGCTTGCCTTCGGAACATGTCCCACTTTGTCTCCGCCTTTCCCCCACTGGTCCAGGGTGGCCTGCCTCTCCTTCTTTGGGACAGGGGCTTTGGAGTGAGAGGAGGAGTTCTTTTGGGACATGCCTCCACTGATTTGAGGCTAAGCAGGAAGAAAGGCAAGCAGGTGCTGCCTCCTGAGATGCAGCAGCATTGCCGTGGTGGCAAATTGTTTCACCTCCTTTCCCTGAGTGACCTGCCTTCAGCAGTGCTGGCAGATAGCAAACCTGGGATCATCTCTCACATCAAAAAATCCCACACTACACTACCTACCTGCTTCTGGGTTGAGGATGGGGATCCTGCCTTATGCCCCTCTTCAAAAGATGGAGGCACAGCAACAGAAGGTGAGCCACCTGTCCCCCAACCTCCTTTGAGGTGCCTTCTTGAGAAGGAGACCTGCCTCTAGGGGAACATTGAGGGGTGTGAGGCACAAACTCAGATTCCCCCTCTTTTCCCAGAATTTCCTTCACTATGGCCCTCAGCTCCTCTGCTTACAGATCTAGCTCCTCCTTTGGTACTAGAAGGCTCATGCTGGGAACTGAAATTGGGGTGGAGAATGTTATGCTGCTGATGGTTAGTGGTGTTGCAAGTGGTGGTGCAGGTGCAGGCACTGCTAGCACCTCCTTGTTCCCATTAGCAGCAGAAGCCTCATTGCTACCAGCAAAAAGGGTGTGTCTATATTTGGGGCAGGGGGAATTTACAGCTCTCCTTCTGTCCCCTCCCCCTCTCCTGCCAGAAGACCTGGTACCTAACTTTCCCACTCTCACTCGGTGCCTCTTTATAATGTTTGGTGTGCTGCAAAATGTGACTTTGCATATACTATATGTTGTATTTTCCTGCACAGTCATGACACACTGTCAGGGAAAACACAGATTTATTTTTGTTGGGGGAAAGAATCAAGACAGACTAACAAGAACAAATAAGAAGATCTGGGGGGAAGAATCAGTTGACAAGGATGGATAAGGATAACAATAGGGATTGTACGCAAGGGTAAGTGTCATGGGACGGGGTCCTTAAGGAGGGCCATGATCTCCCAAGGCCCCTTACCGTGCAGAGTTGGTGGAATAGGCACCCTCGATTCTCGCATGCCACATCTTTGATGGAAGATATATAGTAGGGAGGCTGCCTTTACATCCCCTTGGACATGGTTTGCTGTACTCTCTGATCCCACGGGCTCCTGCACCCCTTGTGGGTCCCTTTTGCAATGGGTGTTTCGGGGCACACTAGCCTTATGGGCTATATGTGTGGTTCCAGCCACTCCTTTACCATGCCGCAAGCCTCAGAGATTGTACTGACATTTTTTGGTCTGGGCCTTCTTATAATTTGGCCCCCTTGTCCTTGATGGGCTCTCCGCAGCCCAGTCTCACTTGGCACCTCACTGGCGCTTGGGCTCTCCGCAGCCCTGCAAAGTGCCACACCCTCTCTGGCACTGAGGTCAGTGTACCCCAAATGCTGCACCATCTCTGGCACTGGGGTCACTGCACCCCAAATGCTGCGTCCTCTCTGGTGCCGGCGCTGGTGTCGGTGCACCCCAAATGCTACGCCCTCTCTGGCGCTGGGGTCCCCACACTGCCGTGGGTCCCATATGAGGCGTCCTCCTTCCCCAAATAGCCTCACCTGAACCACCGGTGTTATACAACAATAAACAAAACACAAGCCCCTAGGCTGTAACATAAATTCAAGCTGCCTGGCTATAATGTCATTCAAACCCTACTGAGGTATATGCCATCCCACAACAGCATCAGGAGCTGCTTGTGCAGTCAGGCCTCTCCCCTTTGCTTGCTCTGGGAGAGCTCCTTCCCCCTTGGCTTCTGGCAAGAAACTGCCTTCTTGGCCCCAGCCTTGGGGTTTATATGTGAGCCAGGCCCTGCCCCTTCCAGTCAGCGGACCACTGGCAGATGTGGGCCACTAGCTCATTCTGGCTGCCCTGGTAACCAGCAGCTGGGGCTTCCAACTCACTGCTAGGGCTCTTCCCCTAGCAGTTTCAGCTCTGTAAAGGAGCAGGGCACCCTAGTGCCCTGTGACAGTAAGTAGGAAAGGATTGGTGTAACAGGGAGCTTCCTCAGGGCCAGTCTACCAATGGCCCACCCACCTGTTTCTATGAGCAACTACCCACGTCCTCTCCTATCATCCCTTGATGATATACAATGAAGATGTTTATTAGGTGGGAGGCCACCCCAACCCAAATTTCACCGGGGTGGTAACTGGCCTGGTATTTCCTGGGGGCTCCTGTGCTCCTGGGAGCCCCACCAGGCCACCCACTCCCAGCAGGGTGCAGTTTTGGTCATGCCCAGGACCACAAGCCTCCAAACCATCCCCTTAAGCTCCTGCTCTTACCTCCAGGATGTTGCATGCAGCCAGGCAGTGTTTCTGCCTGTCCTGCCAGTAGCAAACTGCTCTGTTTATATAAGCAGCCAGAGATCTAAAACGGCCACCGTAATCAAGCACCTGCGGACTGCTTGGCTCAGCCCTTGAAGTGGCAGGAACCAACAGTGCCCTGCTGCAATTGAATACAACTTACAAGAAGAAAGACCAGCTAGCAAGAGACTAGGTAGCAAGCCACAGCCTTTCAGACACTGCTGCAGACACAGCTCACAAAAGGCACAGATCACGTCATACAGCTTTATATTCTGTCTCTACCCCTCATTACAGTCACTGGCCAGCTACAGATGTCAATGTCAGAGTAGTCGTTCCCACCCCACTCAGCCTTTTCCATATATGGAAGATCACCGCATCCCCCTCCCCCTTCTCAGTTTCTGTTTGCTGCAAGCCTTCTGAATCTCCCTAAATCTCTCCAAATCGATTCAGAGGCTTCCGATTCAATTTGGACCTTTTAATAGGTCTCCCAATTTGATTCAGATTTGGAGATTTGGCTGCCAAATTGGGCCAGATCTCCTCTGAATTGAATCAGCTACTGAAGTTTTGCACAGCCCTAGCAAGTATTTAAATCTGCAAAACTAATACACCATATCATAAATAACTCAGGAAGAAAAATGGGAAAATCCTTGCCTGGACATCCATAAATGTGTCTCCTAAAAATAGCAGTGATTGATGGGGGAAAAATTGGGTAACAGAGAAAGTGAACAATGGGTGAAAAAAATGCCCCTTGGTGCTAATGGACTTACCAAAATGAAGGTCTCCCTTTCTGTGCTTGACATTAACAGAGATGTTTTATAAAAAAAAAGTGCAAAGCTACTCAGGCATGTGCAGTTATGGAGTCCAATGATGTAAAAACGGCAGTAAATGAACTACTGGCTGATGCAGGATTCCAGGGCAGTGCTAGGTGTTAAAATAAAAGTATATTGGGAAATATACTTGTCCACAGTATACAGGTAATAGAATTGCAAAGCAGAATTGTTCAGTGCCATTCAAACAAGCTGTAAATGCCGGCAATGCCACTGATACAGGTGGAAAATGCCATGTGGATAATCAGAGGATAATCACATTTACCTCACAGAGTCCAGATGCTGCTTTTGCTATGCCTTGTAACCTGTCCCCTTTCTATTGACACCGGTTACAACATCATTTCAGCCCTGATAGTCCTCCAGTGCTTTCCCAGAATGCCCTAGTCACACAGCTCAATGCAGAAAACAACATGGAGCAGGACAGTTCAGTGTAGCATGAAAAACCACTGGGTGGCTCTTACAAGTCCCAGTGATGCTCCCCGGAAAAGGCACCTCCAATGAGAACAGATTAACTCAAGTGTGGCTGTGCAGTGTGGTTCATTACTCTTGAGACAGGCTAATCCATGTTGTCTGGGATGGGTTCCTATCACACAAGCATCCTTAGGAAAGCTTGTTGTAGAGCCTTTGATGAAAATACCCTAAGAAAGCAGAGTTTAGCATTCAGTACACTAAGATATCAGTTTTATTGATGCCAAGTACCTGTTACACAATAGATTCTTGTGGTCCATTTAATCAGAAGCTTTACAGCAGTCTAATACCTACTTTAGAAGGGCTGAGCTATGGTGAAAACCTGCTATGTACTTCTGGCGAAAGAAGAGAGGAGTTGATACAGGGAATTTGCCAAAGATCTGTAGATCAAAAGATCTCTGAGCTTTTCAGAGATCTTTCAAAAACCTTCAAAAACATGAACTTTGAAGGGTTCTTGTGGCAAAAAGAAATATCTCCTGCTCATTGTTATAAAACTATTTTTCATGAGAGAAGAGTGGTTGATGACACATTCAAAGGAACAAGCACAGAAACATCATGCACCATAAGGAAAGAAAGCATACTAGTTTGCATTGATATATGACCTTGTGTGCATGAATCCAAGTAAGGAGAAGAAAGCACACGTTGGTGACATGGGTCTGAAAGGCAGCACAGCTGAAGATTCAGAACATCTTAAGTAACTTCAAGAAGGACCTTGGAAAAATGGTTCAGCTAAGGCTTCTCTTTCTTTGTCAGCAGTGTTTACTTAGTGGCAGGTAATTCACTCAAAAACTTCTGGAGTTTTCTACCAGTCCCTGAATTAACCAGTGCTGTTATTTTTCTACAATGGTGTTTGATCTCATACAGTACCTTTGTTTCCATGTTCCTTACTTTTAGAAGGATCAAATTTCACAGCCGAGTAGGTTATCACCGGTTCACTCATGTCTGGTGGTGCTACAGAGACAGAAATTATAAACCAGGCTTTAGGAAGCTGAGTCAGGAAGTTGGCTCTCATTCAGAAGAAGTTGATGGCTTTGTAAGATAGCCTCATGCACTTTGATAACGATAGGAAGGACCAATACTGCTGAGCTTTCTAACATGCTACTTTCTGTAATCACATTACAGAAGTCATGTACAAAAGAGGTTAAGGTTATGAAACCACTCCAAAGTTAGGAGACAAAAAATTAAGCTTGTCTGTACAACTTGAATTCACCTCTTGTGCAAATCCATTATTTATGAGGCAATATACAACTGCATTATCCTGTACTTCCCTCCCCAAGCCAAGAGAGCCCTGCCTCAGGATATACAGTGTTCAGTTCATAAAGATGTGTTCACACACTTCGTTGTATATTCCATGCAATTAATGGGTGGTTAACTGCTGCACAGTCCTGGGACTGTCTTGAGTACACAATTAGTCATTTCACCATGGGCTTTCCTATGAGGATCCAAATGTAGTGTCTTAGCCCAGGTTCCAAAGGCTACTTGAAATATTTCAGGGAGGTCCCTCAAAATCCTTTTTAGGTGCTTTACAGACCTCAGTGCTTCACACACCTTTGTATTTTACAGGCATTTAGTGCATTTATCAGCACAACCCCTGCATATTTCATACATTCCCTACATAGGAAACTATGATGCGGAGATTAAAGCGAGAGCTAGACAAACCATAAAGTAATTCTGCATGAACAGTCCGAGGCAGCTGGGGTCTAACTTTGCAGAGCCATTCTCTATGTATAGTACTTGGTTTGTTCAAAGCCTCCTTCCCACTCACCTCAATTGTAGCTCTGAGTGCTAATGACTTCTGCAAATCAGACCACAGTGTCTCAAGTCACACAATAAAGCAATGAGAAACAGGCAGTAAGTGGCCCAAAAGAAAATAAAGGCCTGTTTTTTGACATGTCCAGTATCACCCATAAACTCTGACAAAAGCTAGGATTGAATCATTTTTTTCCAGGCAAATGAGGTAGGATCTTTTGAAGAAGCAGCCTCCTTTGCAATGGGCCTGATACCTCCCGAGCAGCACCATACCTAAACTTCTGGTGGCCCTAGGCAAAATTTTAGTATTGGGCTCCCCTCCGCCAGAGATACTGATAATAATAATCATTATTTCCACCATTTTTGGGCCCCCTTTTTGTGTGGGCCCCCAGCGACCATCCAGTTCACCCATGCCTGTGTCTGGCCCTGCTCCCGAGGACTTATCTTCTTTTCCCCAGCATTCCCCAGCACTCCCCACTTCCCCCTAAATAGTCCAGTCAAGCTGGTTCCTCCTCCTTCACCTCCCAGTTCCCAAGGGGTGAGCTCAGAGGATGCTTTGAGCACACTAATGCTAATTAAATGCTCCTTGCTCTCAGTTTCTGTGCCAGCAGCTGGGAGGCACAACGTGAACGGAAAGCTTTGTTCAGCCTTTGCAGCCCCTGGGATGGAGCGCACACTGTTCTTCAGCAAGTCTTCATCAGTGACTTGGACGAGGGAGTGAAATGTACTCTGTCCAAGTTTGCAGATGACACAAAGCTATGGGGAGAAGTGGACACGCCGGAGGGCAGGGAACAGCTGCAAGCAGA
>NW_005843085.1:173890-185115 GCF_000455745.1 Alligator sinensis
CTCTTTCCTGCTTATGTAGGGGGTCAGACTCGATGATCTATTGAGGTCCCTTCCGACCCTAACATCTATGTATCTATGAATCTATGAATAAGGTGCCTGTGCAGCCTGGTGAGCCCAGGAGCTGCAGTGTGCACATTGCAGAGGGAACCTGGAGAGAAGGGAGCTGCTGGGCCTCAAAGAGGCTCATAGCTGTAAATCAGCTCTGCTCCATCAGAGCCTTTGGATCTCTAATGTCAGCACATGATCTGGCCCATGATGCTTCACAAAAAATTGGAAATATCTGAGTCTTCTCCCCCCTTTAACAACACAAACTCCATTCACATTTTCTCCCACCTCCCAAGTTGCATCTCACTTGTGTGAGTGGGCACCTCACCTCACCCTGTCCCTGCGGAGTCAGTGCAGCACTCACAGTCTGTGATCTCTCCTCCTTGCCAGAAGACAACCAGTAACTACTAGTTGGTGACAACTTCTGCCAGCTCAGTCCAGCTCCATGCTTCCTCCTCCCTGCCCCTGAAAAACCTTTCCACATCCCTTGCGTTCAATGCAGACATTGACCAAGAACCCACTCCTTCACCACTCTGTGTTTTCCCAAATCACTCATGTTTCTTTCTTGAGCAACACAGTCCTCTAATGTAGAAGATGTTACCTAGAGCAACTGTCTGTCATATCAGATACCCTCCCCACATCCGAAGCATTCGGGCCTGGTACCTTTATTGGGTCGCCACAGTTTGCAAGCAGAGGATGCAGGTGTCCTGAACTGGACCACAAAGAGATGCATCTGTGCTGCTCTTGTCTATGAATCCCTGTGGGAGGGGAGAGGACCCTGGTGATTGGCTGGATGGTAACCCCACAAGAAACGCTGTCTGTGCTTCTCTGAGATACCGACCCTTCCTAGCGCCTTTATAGAACGGGGCTTTTTTCTTCTACAGTGTCAGTAAGTTTTCAGACTGAAGGGCTCACTGCAAAGACTGAGTGAGGATGCCACAGTGCTGTGACTGCTGAGCAAAGGTAATAGCTCAGAGCTGGTGTCCGCACCCTAATTATCATAATTGGCTGATGTCGTCCAAGCTGCTTACCTGCTGCGTTTGCTTTTTAAGGCCCCAATCCAATAAACAACTTAAATAAATGCTCAACTGTAAAAATCTGGGGGCTGCTCTGTGCTTCCTGCTCAGCCTGTGCTCAGTCAGTGCTTGGCCCCATGAGAACACATTACCTAACGCAGCACTGAGCAGTGGTCAGCCTGGACTCTGTGCAGGGCTGAGGCTGTTGGCTCCTGTGGTGGGGCAGGGGGACTGCACCTCCACCGCACATATGGCCTGGGGCTCAGTTTGCCCATTCATGTCCTGCCTTGCTGCAGTCTGCACTTCTGGACGATGAGCACTCTCTCAGAGTAGCATATGCCGCAGCGCTCAGGACCCTGGATACACAACACATTTCTGTTGCTATAATCACTTCTTGCACCCATGCCAATGTGTTCTTTGATCCATGGATGTCCCCTAGCATTCAGGAGTGGTAAGAGATCTGCAGTGCCCCGAAGATGGAGAGCTGTATAGATAGGCACATGAGGAAAGCCAACAGGCTACAGAACCACTGCACACCCTGGTTAAGAAATACGTAAATTGCTGGATTGCCTGGGTGCTACTGTATGCCTTCCAGCATATATCATAGTCAATAAAATCAGAAGTCCCTGTCATATGTATACAGCGTTTATTTGTCTAAAAATGTTTAAGTAGCCACCGAAAGAATTTGTCACTGTGCTCTTGGTAGTCTGTGTCCTGAGTCCCTGTCAGATTTCTAAATAAAACACCTTGGTTAATTTGCTGTCTGTTAAAGCGCAAGTAGCCACTTCAGAATATGCAGATGTACTAAAATCACAAAGGAATGAGCTGCCAATAATAAGTCAGTCTAATAGGCTCCAGGATAGTCATTCAAGGGGTGCCTTCAAACCAGCTGATGCTTGCTTAGTGTTGAGCGCTCCTCAGCAATCCTGCCCTTGAGCCTCTAGAGATGATCGACTGCTCTATTCTAGAGAATTAGTTTCCCTTTTGGCAATGAGCACGTGGAAACGGGCAAAGCACAAAACTTGTCATGCTTATTTTGGTCCATCCTAACTGGGCAGTTCCTACACAGTGAGCAGCACTATGGCTTTTGGTAAAAAGACACTTAATGGAAAGGAGTTATCTGTCTGATCCTAATGTACTTCTGTAGCCAGGCTGTCCAACTTCTGAGTGGGCAGGGGCTGCCCCCCATGTGGGCCCCCTCCCACCGCTTGAGCACTGTGGCTTTGCCCCCACCCACCTCACCACATGTGCAGTGAGGACAGATTGGCTGTGGGCTCTCCCTGCCTCCAGCCCCCACAGGCTGCACCACCTTTCTCTGAGGCCCTGGCGTAAAGCAGAAGCGGGAGGAGCGAGGGGGAGCCTGGAGACCCTGTTGGCAGCAACAGGAGTAGCAGCCAGAAAGGAGCCTGGTGTTAACTGCTTTTGGGCGGCCTCCAGCTGAACAGCCCTTTTCTATAGCAAGTCACAGTGCCCAACATTCATTTTCATAGTGCATCTCTTCCTCGTTATAAATGTCAGAACTGATTCTGTACTGCGCCTTGAAGTGGCATGGCAAATCTATTGGAGAAAAGCTGAGAAGGGTTAATTACCAAATAATCAGCCCTTTTTTGCATAATTAGCCATCCTTGTTACCCCTCTTGAGTGACAAATTCACCAGGTTTTACTGTATCTGCCCCTATACAAGGCAACACCGTATTTCTTTTTTCCCCCAGCTGCTTTCTTGTGCATACAGTGATTATCCGCATCAATATTCCCCTCTTGTGCACTAACCCACTGGATCTCTGTCATCCACGTTCCACGGGGATACAAACATGCCTTCAGCATTGCAGATCTGTGCTGTTAACAACTTGCAATGGGGCAAGCAAATCAAGTAAAGCCACTTTATTATTGTAACACCCCCCTCCGCCCCACACATTTGGGCTGTATATTGTGTTTTTGGGGTTTTTTAGGGGTTCTTTGGGGTTATTTGTGGGCAAGGTATCCCCTGTGTTTTGGCCATGTGCTCAGCACACGGCAAGCTGGGGGCTGTATCTGGGGGCAATAAGTAGAACCCTCCGGCCTCCCTGGCCAGGGGAAGCAGAGGATTCTTCAGGCCAATTGTTTGGGTGAGAAACTGAAGTGTGGCGCTCCCTGACTGAACAAGGCCAGGGTGATGCCATGCAGGGGATATAAGTGGAGCTAGACTGGTTTTGGGTAGGCGAAGCTGCCAGGGGCTGCTGAAGAGTGAGGTTTCCCTCAAGGGAGAAAGAGTTTCCAGATAGCAAAAAGGGAAGCTCAGGTAGAGGGGAGAGAGAGAGAGGGAGAATTGTCTCGATATTTGGAAACCGCTCTCTCCTTTTCTTCCCCCTTTTTCTTTTGAGGTTTTAAAGGATTAATTCTGGGGAAAAGAGTATTGGTTCCTTGGGCTGGCTGGCCAGGAGTTAGGTCTGGTGGTTTAAACAGGCTTAAAACCTGGGAGTTTCTAATCCTGCTAGTTTTGGGTCAGGGTGGAGGTTTGCACCGTTCTGCTCCCAGTGGAGCTGTGACCCAAACTACCTGCAGCCAGACTTGAGGGCAGGCCTGGTCTTTCCCTTTGTTTATTTTGATAGTCCTCTGCTTTAGTCAGCTGTATGGTTGGGCCAGCTGTAACCATTAATCAGTCTGGCTCCTTTTGGAGTTTCTTCCTGCAGTTTGGTTTCAGCAGGCCACATAATCCAGCTGAGAAGTTCTGGGTGTGTATGCATGCTGTCTGGAGCCACAGTCAGTCCCCACACGCACCTGCAGCCTCTCCATGGGGGCAAAGATTGGCACGCTGCCATTCCTCCAAGAGCAACAAGGAACTCCTTGCACCACTGAAAGACCCACGTCTCTGGCAGCTTCCCCTAGCACAGTGCAACCATAAGACCATGTCTTGTAGTTAGTGGTGTTTTAAATTGCATTTGGTGTTTTCCTCTGTTTTCCGTAATAAATCTGTCTTTTGTGTTTATAGTGCTTGCAAGGAGGATTTTTTTGTTTATGCAGGATACCCTAGTTAATAACTTAGTATTTCCCAGGTGGTCTGAATGGAAGATCAAGCCAAAGTAAAATATATTTAGAACCCCAAAATTGAACCCGGTCCTTGTTGCTACTGACCACTGCCTGAAAGAAGGGTTACATTATAATATCAAATGGCTGCCATGTTTCTTTAAAAATAGTCTGCTTTTTAACAAAAAGGGAAAAAAGACACATTTGAATTAGCAAGACCTGAGCATTTGGTGAACATTAATTGTTGAAGAAACTTGGGGTTTTGCCAAACTCCATGTTGAAAACGAATTACTGCATGTGTGTGCGCCTGTACATGCAACATTATGTGCACAAACACATCTATCTGCATGACTATGTAGAAAATCATAGAGAAGTCAGGCTGAAAGGGATCTCCAGAGGTCTTCTAGTCGAACCTCCTGCCTCAGGCAAGATCATCCTTATCCAAGCCATCCCATACAAATCCGTAATCTAAACTGCTTTGTAAAACTACCGTCAACCAACTCAACACAAACCTAATACCCTAACTTGCCAAAGGTAAACAGGGTAACCATGGCAGACAAAGTCCTGTTTCTATGAAATGCTGTCAATAGACACTCCATATACCCTCATGGATAGAGTAGCATGAGAGGAAGGCAAATCTCCCCACAGTGTGTACTAACCGGACCAAGGGATAAAATTCTTTCCTGACCCCAACTACGGTGATCAGTCTGATCCTGAATGGAGCGGCAAGACTGTCGCCTGTTTGTGTAACACATTGACTCTTCTTAGCTGAATTTCACTGAGATCCTTTTAAGGGTCCTGTGGGGTACTCAACAATATTGACAGTCTTAGGTGAGCAAACACCTATGTATGATTCTCAAGATAAACCCGAAGATTTCAAATAGAAAAACAGAGTGTCAAAAACATTATGACTTTGGGGAGCCTGTGCCTGAGAAAGGGACAGTAGAGACAAATTCCTGGGAGAAATCCCAGATAAAAAGGCCGTGAATGTAAAATTCACTCGTTGGAAACAACTGATTTTTAACACACAGAAGAAAAATGTGTGTGCAGATCCAGAAGCTTCTAACAGGTAATAGTGCATGCGTCCTTGCTCCATGACTGGGCTGTGGGGATGAGCTGCCCCAAATCTGTCCCATATATTAACTGTGCCCAGCAGACTGAGATATCAGGAGGGACACCGTGTGACTAATATCCAACCCTGTCAGTGCAGGAAGTGACTCTCCCTCCTGGATAAACTTGTGCAAAGTATCAGAGGGCACATCTACACAAGACGGTATGGGGCAGTACCAGCGAGCTACTGTGCAGTAGCAGCTAAAAATAACCGTGTTGTGACAGGACTTTGCAGTAACACTGGTTACTGCATAGTCATTTAGTACTTGGTTACTAAATGACTGTACAGTAACAACTGCACAGTTGGCCACTCCTGTAGACACTGACAGAAGGATCTCCCTCTGCCCTGCTGAGCTACTACACAGCACGTGGGAGCAAAGCTGCCCCCACGCAAGGAGACGTGGTCCTGCTGTTTGTTTCTTAACATGCATTCCCCCACCCACAATGGGCCGACCAGGGTGATGCAGGCCAGGGGCCATCGATGGTATTTGCAGAGGGTGCCTGACAAGTCTCCCGATCCAGGTTGCAGGGGCTCTCAGGACTCAGGATACCCTACGGGTCCCTTCAGGGCATAGACCTCCCTCGCCCCTGATTAGAGTCACAAATGTGTGCACATCCATTCCTGACACTGTCTCCCCATTACGTATGTAGTTCTGGGTGCAGTTGGGACACTTCACTTAAAGACAGATGTGAATAGCATCCAGAAGATAGCAACAAAATTGTTTAGAGGTCTAGAAAATATGACTTGAGTGAAAACAGTGGAAGAACTGGAATTATTTAGTCTCAGGAAGTAAAGACAGTGGAGGTGGGATTTATTACAGTCTTGAGATATCTGAGGATGGATATAAATAGAAAGGCAATAGACTACTCTCTGTGGCTGCAGAAGAAGGGATGAGAAGTAACCAACATACATTTCAACTAGGGACAGTTACATGGGGTATTAGGAAGAAGTCTGGGAATAATTCAGCACTAGAACGGAGGGGAACATTAGAATAGAGCTTGTGGGATCTTCATCCCTGAGAGTTTCCAAAAGAAGGTGGGACAGACACTTTCCTGCAGTGGCCCATACTTTGAGTAGGGGTGCTGATGAGATGACTTCCACCCATACTTTTATTTGATACTATGAGTCCATTTCTACAGCCTCACACTCTCATCTGTTGCAGCAGTCTGCAGGGTCAGCCTCTGCTGCACCATGTGTTTGGTGGGTTGATCCATTTTCTTTGTTCCTGATGGTTCCTTCTGCTTCTCACAAATACAGAACCAAGTTTCTGCACAGCCTCCAGGCTTAGTTACCCCACCTTGGACATACACACAAGCTCCACCCTGATAACTTGGATGACTGGAGTCTGGGAGATCAAATCTGAAATGGAAAGTCACAAATTACAGATCAACATTATGTTCAACATTATGTCTGGCCCAATTTTCACTGGACAAAGACTCTGACCTTCCAAAAATTGCTCCTGAAATCAAACCTGGAGAATTTTTTGTCTCTGTCCCCTTCTATGACCAAGGGATGTTCCCAGAAGTATCTCCATTCCCAAGGTAGATGAGAGAAAAATCCCTATGTTCACCTACAGAATTCCCATATCATGTGAGGGCAGATGATAATTAATTTATCCATGAGATAAATTCATGCACTATATCGCTCCTCAGTCTATCATGTCACTGTGACTTGTCAACCTCTCTTGCTCCCTGTAATCCAGCTGCTAAGGCCGTGATCTAGCACTTGAGCAATCTCAAAGGTCTGTCCTTTATTGTGGTATTTCTTATAGACACCAAGAGAACTGGTAATGAATAATATAATGTGCCTTGTTTAGGGAGTGAAAAGCTAGCTTAGCATAGTGAGAAGAAATCATGACTCTTCCAGCCTGTGTTTTTAGAGGCATGGGCTAAGTTAGTATCCTGTCTTTACAGCGATGCATCAGTAAATCCCAGTAAATTGCTGAAGATGTCCGATAACACTTACACATTTCCTGGAACACACAAAGTTTGGGTACCACCCCTGAGTGATGAATGAGGCCTTTGCGTAATGCAGATTAAGCTAAGGAGTGCATCCCCTCCCATACAGGCAAATAGAGCATTTCCTTATCCTCACATACCATCCCCAGCCAACAAGCCCAGCCTGGTCCAGGGTGTCAGGATGCAGCATCTAGGAGAAAGGCGAATGACATTGTCTCTCCACTGCAGCCCTTGAGCCCCCTGGGTGCCAGACTCTCCCAGGCACACAGACCATAGGGTATGTTGGTCTGTATCAAGATGAAAGGTCCTGTGCACACATTGGGAGTTAGAACTGATCAGACGACAGCTCCATGGGAACTGGGAGAAACAGGAGGTTTGCAAACACCTGGAGCCAGCTGGGGTTGGTCATGTGTGGTTGGGCCTGTCACTGTGCCTCTGATAAAATTCGCAGTCATATTTAGTTGCCACCAACTGAAGCTTACATTTCCATGGTGAATTGTACCCAGGGACTATGATGCATTTTGGTGCACAGACAAGAACATCCTAATGGCACAGACTTACAAGGAAGAGGAGAGCGCTGAACCATCCACACAGACCCATTTCCTAGTTTCAGAGTCATAGGACAATCCAATCCAGAATCAGTGATAATATACAGCGCTGTCGCGATCTTCATAGTATTGAAACAACTCATGATTTATGAAATCCTGCATGAAAATAAAACAAATGGGGGGGGGGGGTGAATTTTCTCAAGTGTATGGAGAGCACTACAGGCTTGAGTTCCAAATGCAGCATCACTATTAAAGTCAGCACAGAGACCTCCTAACATTGGGTTTTCACATCCCTGGCTTTTTTCTGAGGTTGTTAAAATTACCTTTGAAGAAACCTGCTGTGAGGATCTTGCAGGGAGCACATTCAAGTTGCAAGCAGTCTGTGCAATGACACCTCTGTGGTTTCAGATTCAGATGAAATCATTTTTCATTCTGTTAATGACTGTGACTCAGACAAACAGAAGCTTCGCTCTGGGCATGTTACATCTCCTTCCCAGGGATCCCTACAGTGTGCCTAAGGACTAGCTCCACCTTATCGACTCTCACGTCACATATGCTGCTTGTTCACTAATATTGGGTCGTCCCTTTATGGGACCTGCCCAGGGACTTTTTCAGGGTCGCTGTCTTGGGCATAATCCTGAGAGTAATAGTGTTAGCCAGTGGCAGTGCTCTGATGGTGACCACATGATGATGGTGGCCACACAGCACAGTTTTGGACTGCAGCGTGAGGAGCAAGAATTGTGGTCAGGGCCTGTCACACAGCAACTGTCTTGGAGTAGGGTAGGGAGGACATGCAGACAGATCTACTGGTCCATTTTTTCTTGCACCAGCTCAGAGCCTGAGAGCTTAACACACACGGGAGCAGTGCAGTCTCATTGACAGGGACCAGCTCCTTGAGCACTCAGAGCAGATGCTTCAGGGAGTCTGAGAGATAGTTGAGTCACCCATCCTCCAGCCACCAGCAGAGCATCTAAACTGGAGGATGGTCAATTTGAGGAGAGGAAGGATGACAGGGAGTCTGACCCTGGGCTATGGATCATTTTGATCACACAGGGCACAGAGGCAGAAAGGGCAATTCCATGTTCATGGAGGGTAACACCTGCACTTGGGAACATGGCAATGTATTTTACCTTATGAAAAAATATCCAACATGCTCTGCTTTTATTTAGGTGCCAGTCACAGCTAAAAATCCAGCCAGAGGTGCAGAAAAGAAGGGTATTTATGCCAGTCAAGCCCAGACCTGAAGTGGGAGTCATTCAGGATTTCAGGGCTTTTTCAATAGCCTAGAGATCAACCACATGTCAGGCCCACTCCCTCTTGGATCACCAGGGTGCAGCGGGGCAGCCTGTTCCCCAAGGATGGGGGGCCAACAGGGCCATGGTCTTCCCTCCCCAACCCCAGTTTGTGGGGAAAAGTCCTCGGCCCATGACTGCTCTGCACCTATATAAGGGTCAGTGCCGCTCTGGCCATGCTCATTCTGACATGCATTCCCATAGTCTTGTACAATTCCACCCACGGCTAAAGAGAAACAGGAGGAATAGAAATACAATTAAACTTATGAATATTTAAGGCACTTCCT
This sequence comes from Alligator sinensis, assembly GCF_000455745.1. Taxonomy (NCBI): domain Eukaryota; kingdom Metazoa; phylum Chordata; order Crocodylia; family Alligatoridae; genus Alligator; species Alligator sinensis. The sequence goes on from NW_005843085.1 coordinate 183,151, forward strand.
GATTCTTACCCCTCACCATCTCAAACACAAAGTCCTCCAATGTGCACTGCACTTTGTGGACCTGTTAGCCCTCAGGAAACTCCTGTTGGAATTACCCAGGTGAGGTTGGGCTAGAGAAAGCCCAGGTCCAGGGCCTGACTCCTCTCTGTGCTCAGTGAGCTAAAGTGAACACACACTCACCCGCTCCTCCCAAGTCTCAACTGTGAGCAGCTCGGGAGCCTGAGAAATGCACAAGGATTTGCATAGTTCCCAAGTTCTTCTTTCTGGAGAAAAGAGGTAGTACCTGTCCTCCATGCGACTCCACCGCGATGGACATTTTTCCCCTGAAACAAACTCAAACACCACAGATCAGCTCACCACTTTCCCACATATCTTCCATGCTGGGGCCATTGCCATCAGGAACAGAGGGATTCATGCCCTCCTGGTTTCACCACCTCCACTGCTTGTGTCTCTTGGGCCCTGCTGTGACAGAAGCATTTGCCCCGCACAGCCGAAGGGGAAGGGGCCTTTCCCCTCCTGGAGTGATGGATGCTGTCATGCAAGCAACAGCATGACTGGTTTCCACAGCCATAGCAAAGGTAAGAGGCCAGAAAACCACCACTATCATGACTGAGGCCAGGCTAGGCTCCTCAGCCCCAAGAGGTTTTTCCACCGATCAAATGTTACCAGAGTTTGAAATTTATTCCTGCCCCACAGTGGGACAAAGGACAGAGTTGCAAAAAAATCCTGAGTTCAAAATCCACGTGTTTCCCAGAACATGCTGTTTTAATTAATTTCAAGGCATTTCATTCTGACCTGAATGGGTTTTAAACTCCTTTAAAAGCTCAGTAAGTTACACTTTGGATGGAAACGTCATTTTAAATGGCTCTCAAGAATTCTTTGTTTTAAAAAGCTAGTGCAAAGTGTCATCTTCAGCAGTGTTGAAACTTCCCAGCAATAGCTTTGATTTGAGAAATGTGTCTAAGCAATCCTGTTCTGGGAAGGGGTTGAGCTCAGTGTCTTCTGGGGCAGTAAACACTGTCAAAAAGCAGTCTAGGGAAGAAGCCCCTGCTGCTTCTGAATGTGCTGACCCTTCCTACATCCAGATCAGCGGAGGGGAGTGCATTCACAGGGGAAGTTCAGGGCTCCCCCGGTTCGGTGATGGGAGGAAAGCTCAGAAGGCTGCACTGGGAAGGGTCAGAGATGAGTCTCTATCCTCAAACCATGTCTGTAACTGGAACCTCACAGCAGAATCCCCGTGAGAAGCCTTCATTCCCAACCAACTCTCCTTGACACTGAGGACAACACTGCAGTGCTGGGATGGCCTGACAGACACGTCTGGATCTGTCCTGAGACAGCAGGTTTGACTCCAGGACTTACCTTGGTGAGGAGGCAGCTTCTGGAGCCATGTCTGGAGGATCCACGCTTCGGGCTTGGCAGGACAGAAGCTGCTGGGTGAGGCCTTCAACTTGCTTGCTGAGATTCCACTGCTCCCTGTGGCGGGCCAGTAGGGGGCGCTCCTGCGTTGAGCCGCCCACCTCCCTGCTCCCGACCACCTTCCAGGCTCCGAGTGCCTCCCTTAGGGTGCCTCCCGTCCGGCCGACCCCTTCCTTGGAGCACATCCGCTAGCCTGGGGTTCCCGCTGCCACCATCCAAGGCTCTGGACTCACTTCTGGCTCTGTGCACCTTGGAAAACACAGGCCTGATCGTCCAATGGGTACTAGACCCAATACAAGCACTTGGGGCACTTCCCCAAGTCAGGGGCTGATTAGGGAAGCCTCCCTTAGTCCACAGACCTAAGGGGCCTCCTTGGCATAATTTAGACCCACCCCTCAATAAGTCTCCCACACCGGTCTCAAAGGAGAACTTTATTGATTACAGGGGGTAGGGCGGAAACAGGGTAAAAGTTAGAGCAATATCAAGAAATCTTACAGGAATATCAAAGGAATCCCATAGAGCAAACCAGGGTGGCTGAGGTAGCCGTTT
>NW_005843085.1:185406-194057 GCF_000455745.1 Alligator sinensis
CGTGAGGGATTCAACGGCAGCCTCTCAGGCTGGCTGAGACAGATCTCTGGAGAGGGGCACCGACGGGGGCATTTCTGCCACACTTCCTGCCACAGTCAGTGTCTTAAACAACAGAAAAGCACAAGTGCACCTATTAAAGCAAAGACTGCAATGGTGTCATGAGTCAGTACAATGGGCAGCCCTGCTTGGCTTCTCTCTGGGAGGAGAACAGCAATGTGTAAAAGGCAGGAGGCAGGTGTTTCCTCACTGTGCTCTGCAGAGTGCTGTCCAGGGCGTCTGCTCCTTGTTGTTTTGATTGTAGGTTGACACTATAAGTCAATCCACCAGAATGACTTCGAGGCATGCTTTGGAGTGGAAAAAAAAAATCCATCCACAATCAGAACAAAACAGGGATCCCATTATCATGTGCCCTGGGAATATGGAGAACAATATATACTTCCTCCATTGGAAATCCCTTTTGTATTTGACAGCTTTTCTCAAATACAGTTTCCTTCTCCAAACTATCTTACCCCAGTTCTTCCAACCTTCCAACCTCATGTTTCCTAAACCTCTAGTTTCTGTTACTTGCACTCTGCTATCCATAGATTCATAGACATTAGGGTCGGAAGGGACCTCAATAGATCATCGAGTCCGATCCCCTGCATAGGCAGAGAATGCTGGGTCTAGATGACCCCAGCTAGATGCCTATCTAACCTCCTCCTGAAGACCCCCAGTGTAGGGGAGAGCACCACCTCCCTTGGGAGCCCGTTCCAGACCTTGGCCACTCGAACTGTGAAGAAGTTCTTCCTAATGTCCAGTCTAATCCATTAGTTCCCCTCTCCTGAAAGTGCAAACCCTGCCTAGGGTGATCCAGATGAGTCCTCCCCAGGGCTGAATGGAAGGGATGAACCATCTCCTGTGACTTGCATGTGACAGTCCTCTTAACACATACACAAACTACACTCCATTTTTTAAAACACTTTTTTCTTCATTACAAATGACAAAGAGAGTCTCCATGTGGCATGCAAAATACACCATGAAAAGTGGAGATAACTAGTTACTTATGGATAATTATTTGAAATTACTACTCCCTTGGGAGCGAAAAATTAACGGCTTTACTGCACCTGTCACATATGCAGAAATGCCCCCTCGTTCTTTTCTCCACCTCTTCCTTTCTACACAAACTATAGAAATCTATTTCCATATTTCAGTCATGGGAACCAACCACCAAATCCCTGCACTCCCAGTTAGAAGGTGATGCAAAACCCTCTTCTATACTCAAAAAAATGCTGCTAACAATTTGCAGAAGTGCAGCTAAATAAATGCAGTGAGACAGGCTGTATGCTTCAATCACTTTAATAGTAATTGGCTTCCATGCTGCATGAAACCTATTTATTTGACAAAAAATTATAATGCCATTACTGGCAAGAACTAAAAATTAGGTGATGATAAATTCATGATAAACAATTAATATAGGTTCTGATAAACTATGGTGAAAACAACCACTACTACTACACACAGACATATGTGTATATCTATATCTATCTATCTATCTATATATATATAGAGAGAGAGAGATGTATGACTGATATATGCAAAATGAATAGAAATATTTTTAAATAAGTTTGCATCTGCATGAGTATACGGACAAAAACAAAAACAGACACAATTTAAAGGACCCAAATTCATCCAAAGAACCTTGTCTGCCAATTTAAAGGACAGCATTTTAAAATGTTCTTGTATGGTCTTCTTAGAAATTTAAAACACCTAAACTCTTGAATGCAGAGCAAAACATTTAGGTTTGTGATGCACAAAAGGTTTTTTATTACCTAAAATGACATTTCTAAGCATAAAACGGGTCTACAGCATTTGAATCTCACTTAGCATTTTTATATGGTGCACGCAAAGTAGTAAAGGAAAACAACTAAAATGGTGCCTATGCCCCATTTTGTCTAAAAGTTTCTGAGAATGTAGAAACCACAAACATAGAGAAAGTCTCAGCTGAATATGTCTGGAAGCATTTCTTGGCACTACAGTTGCTACCAGTGTAAACTGGTCAACAATCAGCTGCCTCTGATATGGTGGTTTATGTGCAGGGAGCATGATAGGGACTATGAGGAGCCCTGCTCTGGGCCCTGGAAGCTCACACACGAGGAAGGGCTGCCAGGCCTGCTCAGAGGGCAGTAATCGTTGACACTTACCCTGGGCATCGTAGACTCTGAGTCCTATTATCAAAAGCAGGCACAGCACCTGGGCTCCCATTGCCAGTGTCAGGGGCAGCCAGGAAGAAGATGCCCCGGGAGACACTGACCCAGAAAAGAAGAGAAATGAACAGGAAGGTGAGGAAAAGAGACTGCTTCTCACCCAATAATTTGGGTCAGCGTGGAGCTCATGAGAACATTTCCAGAGCCTAAGATCAGGTACCTCATGCAGCCCAGGGGCAAACTGTTAAGACAGGTGCAAGGAGAGGACAGAGAGTGAGGGTTGTGCACTCAAGGCAGAGGTGCAGGTCAGGGGGCAATTCTGCTGCCCAGTGGGGAGGGGAGGAGGATGGTGTCTCACCTGCCAGCTCCCCTCGCTGCAGCTGCTGCTGCTGTGCCTGCTGCTGCAGCAACAATGGCCTGTGGCTGCTGCCCTGGGGGCCTGGTTGTGGTACAGGATCCCCAGGGACCGCTACTGATTTGCTCCCTTCTCCCCCAAGGTGTGGGGCTGTGCCTCTGATGAAAAAGCCCTTGGCATGGGGAGGGAGTCCATCCTCCTCCTTCCTCAAGACACACTGCTTGGCATGGTGTGGTGCCTGTCCCGCTCCTATGGGCAGGCAGTGAAGGGCTGCCCCTACCATGGCCATGACTCCTACAGGCAGGGGCTATCCTACTGATCCCCAGTCAGCCCCGAGGGCTGGTGCCTCACCTGTCCACCCTGAGTTACGCTGCTGGGGATGTAGACCGAGAAAGCCAGGAAGCCCAGAGAACGCCTGGGCAGAAGTGTGTACAGGAGGTGCTAGAGCTCATGTTACTGCCCCACCGACCCCTTTACCCACACGGTACCTCTGTGCCAAGTAGGCCGAGGAGTCTGTCTCTGCATCTTTGGAGAAGTTCCCAACCGCAGGCGTGATGAGAGGTCCTCCTGTCCCTGCATTCCTGGTGGGGTTTAGCAGAGATGGATAAGACTATCCTCATCTTGCTTCATGCAGAACCTGGCAGCTTGCTGGTCTCAGGAGTGAGGCAGTGACCTCCATGGCCAGCGCCCTGGTTTCTGAGATGAGCAGCCAACACAGGACAGAGACTGAGCTCCGTAAGTTCTCTTTTAGCACTTTCCAAACATTTCTCCCTGGCACTCCCGGTCCACGTCCTGAGGTGCATGCCACTGTGTGCTCTGTTCTCTACATTTTGCCTTGTGCAGCTACAGATCCCATGGCAAGAGACAGGGAGTATAACTGTAGCATAGCAGTGCTCCACCCTGCCTGCCACAGCAAGAGTCCAGCTTCCCTAGACGCATGCCAGCCTGACTCCACTTCTGAGGAACAAAGCTGTCTTCACCCAGGACAGATCCCAGAGCTGACCCCAGCTCCCCACCCCACTCCTCCACCACAAACATAGAATAGCTAAATCCTCTTCACAACTATGTTCCCTAATATATCTATATCTATCCATATCTATCTCTAGATAGATAGACAGATATACATATATGAGTTGCTCAAAGTCACCTGTTCTACCTCACATTTCATGCTTGAATCCCTTCCGGCCAAGTCAAAGCCATCTATAGGGTCCTAGGTTTGGTATTGCAATGGGAGACAGCAGGATAGATTAAATAAATAATAAAAGATAAATAAGAAATAATAAATATTATTAGAGAAAGGGAGAGAGGGAAACTCCCCCCTGAGGTGGCAATGGCCCAGAAACTCCCATTGGACATAGGAGACTCAGACTACTTCCACATGTTAAAAAAACAAAACAAAACCGCACTTTACTTTAAACTCAGCATGCCCATGCACTGAGCCGAGTGCCTGCCCAAAAAGGCATGTCATTATTTGGACCCACCATCTGTCTGTATAAGTTAGGTGCTTTTGTGCTGCATTTTTCTAATTGTTGATTGAACCAGTTTTAGCTAAAGTTGCTAAAAAGCCTTCCTGAAGTGCCTGATCTATACAGATGCTGTGGATTGGGTTGAAGTAACACTCTACTGCTTCTGGTAAAGTGTGAGTTGGGGAGGGTGGGAGTGCTAAACACCTGCAAGTAGCCTCAGGCTCTGTTAGAGGATTGCCGTCTGGAAGCAGCTGCACCTGGTTGGTCATCCGGTGCTTTGAGGAGGGCAGCAACTCACCTGCTGTAGCCAGTGTGAAGATCTGGGAGGTGAGGAGCCAGCAGAGGACACAGATGGAGATCTGTACAGTCAGCTTTCAGAAGGGCCATCATTCCCTCCCCAATTCCCCACTCCCAAGACGCACATGCATGAACTGAGACATTTGCCTGTGTATGGTCTGTGTCCACTGTTTGCTTTGTGATGCTTTGTGTGGCTCCCTCAGCAAGTGGCAGGGTATGTTGCTGTCACGTAGCAGTGCTGCCTCCAGCCATCCCACAGCAAAAATCCTGCCTTTTTCCATGCACACACCAGGCAGCCTCTCCTCCAGCTAAACATGGTTCCCTTCACCTGTGACTGGTACCTTGAATTGACCCCAAGCCCAGAACAAAACCTTCCTCCTCCCAACACAGGACAGCTGAATCCTGCCTACTGGGCTGTCCTGATGTAGCTGTAACAGCCCTGGGGCCCTGGGAAAGCCATACCCGTGTGTATCCCCAGGGTGGTGAGCAGTGGCCGGTGTTCAGGATCCAAGCGCAGAGCGGTGCATCCCTGCAGCTGGTGCACTGTGTGAGTGCAGGTTTGCACAGAGGCAGGAGCTCAGAGGCAGTTTATGACCGAGGGTGGGGTTAGAGTGACCCCAACCTGCTGAAAGGGGCCCAGCCCTCCCAGGACAGGAAGACTGATGGCCACTCCCCTGTGCCAGCACAAACTGCACAGGAAGCCCTCGCTGCTGCTCTGAGATGCGCTGTTCCTGCAAAGAGTGCACAGGGCAGGGACCTGTCTCAGGTGGGTGACAGCCGAGGGGTGAGGCTGGGGGATGCAGCATAGTCTGTGGCAGGGGAGAGGGAGGAGGGTGTGATGAGAAATGGTGAAGTTGCTAAATGCAATCATGCGTCACACAGGTGCTCAGTGTTGACACTGGATTTTAGTTACCCAGACCTTATACCTTTGTGCTGGCCGGGCAGAACCCTCAGACCAACCACAACACCTGCCAGTTGATAATAGGTGAGTTTATTGATACACAGTGATAACAAAAAAGCAACAATACAACCAAACAGTTCTATATCTACCAATCCTAGGGCTGTTATCACAGTCAAAGTACTGGTCAGGATGCAGGCTCCACTCTGAGGCTCTTTCTCTTAGGTGTCAGAAGTTTGGAGGTGGGATGCTGAGGCCCACAGGCCCCCTCCAGTGGGGTGCATGAGATGAGCTGCTGGTATGTGCCCTCTTGTCCATGGTGACCTCAGAGACCCTTCCCAGGGAATGGGGACAGGGACGAAGTTGGGGACCCCTCTCAGGGAGATGGAGGAAGATCCCGGCTGAGATGAGAAGCAACAGGGAGGGATGGGACAAAGGGAGGAACCCTTTGTTAATCTCAAGTCTCTGTTTTGGTATTCTCCTTTCTCCTTGATGACTCCAGGTGACTTTTCATCCATGACTATCTGTGATCGGTTGTCTCTCTGTGGTCAGATGTCCATGTAGCCTTCTGGGCCTTCTCCTAATTTGGTCTATTCCCCCAAAACTAGGAATCAGACCCCTCCCTGCTGCTGCTCTAGGGCCTTGTAGCTGGTGTCACTTATCTCATATTTTGGGACAGTATGGTATATACTTCCTCAGTTTCCAGGCTCTGTGTCCTTGTTGTGTTAGACCACCTGTCTGCTTTGAAGGCTGTGGTCTTGTGTTATGTCATGTCCCCATCAATTCTCAGGTTGCGTCCATCTGTTGGCCTTGTTGTGCTGGACAGCCTGTCTATTTTCAGACCCAGGAGAAGCTGTGTGTGTCTACCAAGCTATTTAGAAATCCAGTTAATCCCTGCTGCCCATCTTGAACACTTATAATACATATATCTGTACCTATAAGCCAATTCCCCCAAAAATACAGGCCTTTAAATACTATTTCTAAGCCAACAGCCCTGTGCTGTTCCAAAATTGTGTACAGGCCAGTAGGGGTTAACTCTGTGTCAGTTGATAGCAAAAGAAATATGGATGACATAAAATGGCTCCACAATTGGGAAAAGGAGGTTTTCTCTCTGTCATGGTGCCTTCACAGCTGTGGTTTAGATAACTCTCACCTGAGAGGGCCGGTTCTCCAAGGTGGGTATCTATTTTCTTTCAAAACTCCCAAGCTAACGTGTAACAGAAATGACATGCATGTGAAAGGCTTCAGGTGGCCCATGGAGAAGTTCCTAGGTTTGGAAATGAACTAGACATGCAAAGAATTGTTGAAAACGCCATTTAAGTTTGCTGAGGCAGAAGTAAGTGAGAGAGTAGCAGAAGTGTAGGTAGAAGTACTTGGGGCAGAATATTTCAAGTGAAAAGGGATTCTAAATGTAGACAATGTTACTAAGGTCTCTAATAACTCCTGGATCCCAGAGGAGCAGAGAGAACAGAAACTTTTTATCCTTTTTCAGTGTTCCTCTAACTCTGTTGAGGTCTTTATTCCACCCTGGCTAATGTGTGAAATTAGGCTACTTGGACTGAGGTTTTCCTGTTCGGTCCTCTGTTGAAACTTTTCATATGTCTAGAGACTCAATTTCTCTGTCTTAGCAGTGGATGGCGGGAATCTAACTAATTATTTTGAAGAGTATTTGATCTGCAAGGAAACCTGAATAATCAAGAAAATATGTTTTGGTAGCCTGAAAGCCTTGCAGAATCCAAAGTGGAATTAATTTTATTTTGGATGAAAGATATTTAAAGAACACAAGACTTTTTTCCCCTAAAATTAAGTCTTTTCTATGGTGGTTAGTATAGCTCAGACACATGTGAATATCATTTTTAAGGGAAATATATAAATTCAGAAAAGAAAACTTTTAATTTCAAGAGACTCACAGTGCAGGAGGAGTGTGGTGGTGTGAAACCATATCCATCATGAAAGAACCTGGAATCCTGAGCTGTCATGTTCAGGGAGAACAACAAAGTCCTGTGCTGCATCATGAGGCAGTGGAACTGCTACCCTGGGGCAAACTGGGATGGCACAGAGACAGGCAAACATGATTTCTTTCTGTCTCCAGGAATTTCATGTGTGTACCTGTTACCTGGCTCTCTCTCCCCAGCACCACAGCTTCCTTTCCTGGAGCCAACACACATGGAAGGGGCCCTCCTGGTTACATCCCCAGATTTCACTTTCTTGACCATGTATTTGGTTTGAGCATCAGTTGGCAACCACTTGGGCAAAGATGAAATCCCAGTGGTTTTTATGGCCATACCTGAATCACAGAACCCTGGAAATGAAAGATGGAAAAGCACCTGCCATCCTTCAGTGGCTGCCCTGGCCCAAGCACAGATACCCGCTTTTCTCTCCAAGGCAGATTCTGGCCTTGCCCAACTACCAGAGCCCCAGGGCTGGGGATTCCTTCATTCTCTTGGGAGACCCCATGTCCTCTATATGTTCCATGATTTTTCCTTGGTTCTGAAATAAACCATTGTCCATTACCCTTGTCTTTCTCTGCATGAGTAATGGGGGTGGGGAGTCCATCAACAGGTGTACACACTTTGGAAACTCTGTTGGGAACAGTGTCATATCAGACCATGTACAGTAAGGTCTGGGAGTCACCTCAGGGTTGGCAGAAGCCAGGAATTCAGAAGCCAGGAGATGTCTCTAGAGAGACAAACAGAGGATTCAGAGGCTCAGGAAGAGCATGAGATCAGGAAGTATCTGGGCAGGTATCTGGTAGGATGGCTCAGAGCCACATCAGGTATCCAGAAGGTCAAGCAGAGAACAAGGTGAGGAGTCTGGGTCAGGTATCCACGGAATCCATCAGTCAGTAGCAGTGGAAGGGTGTTTGCCCAGTTGAGAAATGCGTCGAGTTGTTAAAGGCAATTCAGGACCTCACATCAGAATTGGGAAATAAACTAGGGACCATGGTCAGAGGTTATGTGGTCCAAGAGACAATGAAGGTGAACCACATGGTCTAACCATCGTCAGGTTTCATTTTTATTTAAGGGCAGGCCTGTGCATAAGTGGAATAAGTGGCACATTTTAATTAACTGGTCAGTCACCATCGCAATTGTAGAAGATCCGTTGGATTTGAGCGTTTTTTATAATAAAGTTGATGGAAATGGTGAACCAAGATCAGGGGAACTGGGAAGAGGTCTTGATTTCATCCTCTGAGTTATACTTGCACTTTCCTGTACTTACTGGCCAAATCAAGGATGGAGAACCATCAGGCTTTGGCTAGGAGGACTACTGTGTCATCAATACAAGGTAAGGGATTGGCATCCTTGATGTTGACATTATTCAGTCTGTGATAACCCATATAGACCCTTAGGCCTCCCCGCTTCCTCTACACTAATACCACACGGTTGGCCAATGAGCTGGGAAGAGGGCCTGATGATGCCTGTCTCATCTCCTGCAGCTGCTGGTCAAACTCC
>NW_005843085.1:194088-214301 GCF_000455745.1 Alligator sinensis
AAAATGAATAGGTACTTTCTCAGACCCTGTTTGATAGGTGTGACTCTGTGTCGATCCAGTGCTTCTTCAGGCCTGTGAACCCTAGATCTTGGTCTCACAGGCTGAGTACATCTAAATACTCCAATAGCACTTACTGTACTGCCCTCAGTTGCTCAGATTCCAGGCCATGGTGACTCAACTTGAACTCATGTTCCAATTAAACTGCAGCCCACAGGAGCTCATCAGCTGGCCTTTCAAGATGATAGTTCTTGTTTGTGCTTAGTGCCCTTATAGCAAGCAACCGCATTTACCCAGGATTTGTTGGTAGGACAGCACCTTGGTTTAAAATGTCCCAGATATGCTGCCTTGATATGTGACCTGTGGTTCTGTCAATGTGTTGGCAACACACACTGGGATTTTACCCCTGTGGCTGTTACCCATGGCAATTCCCACTAGGAATCCCAATCCCTGAGCATACGTTCAGAAAAGCCCTCCTCTTCTTCACAAAACCATCTCTTCAGTTTTCGTCATCATCTCACTTCAGGAAGGTATTATTAGATTCTTTTCTACTATCACCTGACATACACCCACTTGCCCCCATGTCATATACTGGGAGAAATATCTCTCCATAAAGGAGCAAGAGCAGTCTGCAAAGTTCATAGTTATCTGGAATTTCTGTAAAAAAAATTGGTGTCTATCAGAGCATCTTGCATGGCATCCTTTGTTTTGAGGAATGCACAGGGCAGCTGCAAGCCCAGGAAGTCGACAGCTGTACTGAACTCTCCCAGAACTGGGAGTGCTTTCCCACTGGCCGCTTTGACCACCGGTCCGCAGGATTGAGTTTCTTTCTTTCTCTGCTGTAGCTTGCTCCAATATCCAGCTATGCATAAGGGATACCAGGGTGCCAGGATCTAGAAAGAATTGGCAAGGAACCTGTCCTAGCTTCCCCTCAAGGTATACCCCAACCCTGTGGCACCAGCAATTGTTTATATCATTGGTCATGGGTCATGTTCTCTTTTGTATATTAGGGAACAGTTGATCACCATCCTCCATACAAAAATGTTTAGATTTCAGAAAAGTCCTTTCACTCAGTCCCAAACTGTTCTCTCCTTTGGAGAAATCCAGTTCTTCAGTCTCTCTTCAGAAACCATGCTTTCTTCTCCTCTTCCCATTCTTGCTGTTCTCCTCTGCACTCCCCAGTATGTCAATAGATGTATCAGCTCTATTGACCACAGCTTGACAAAGTCTTGTCCAAGGATTCACCTGCATTGTGTACACCAGACTTGTGATTTCTGATATTTAGCACTCTTGTTAATAGAGACTGAATGATTTCTGCCTTTCTTGCAGCAAAGTCAGCAGCAGCATCATGTATTTCATTCAGATTCATACTGGAAGCTGCTTCACCACCAGGCTCTTTTCTGGAGCACTGTTGCCCAGCATGCACACCCCATTTTGGTTTCGTGCATTTACTTTCTGATTTCCAACCACAGTACTTAAAACTGGACCATGGCCTTGATTTTAGATCAACTCCTTTCCAATTTGTTAAGACCATGTGGAGTTTCGATCCTATGCTCCACAGTTGTGGCAGATGCATCTGCCTGGTGCTCTCTACAACCTTTGATAACTGGTTTCTAACAGCAGTTTTAACACCTTGTACACTGTGTTGGGGGTGATGACTGTGAAACCACCTTTTTCAGCATACCTTGCACAGTATCATGTGGGACAGTGCAAAAAACCCAGATAGTCATGGTATATAATGGATTCTGCCTTCCTCTTCTCCATGGACCTAGTGTTCCTAACACACCACAAAATTGTCAGGCAAAACAATGGGGACTCTTTTAATTAACTTCTTATTGTCTTGTAGATACTAATGCTATGACTGTTGTTTGTTCTAGAATTTCTTCAGTGTTTGGGGCAGGGGTTGATGTTGGGCTGACTCTTCTATATTTTTACTTTTTTCTTGACAGTCCTCTCTGTTCATAGAAATGCTTTAAATGTTTCTGCTGACATTTACCTTTAAGATGGAATAAAAAGCCCTTGAAGACACTAGCTTTCGCTATAGCATGTCCTTTGTTTTTTTGTTTTTTTTCATGTTAACTAGCAGGTTGTTCTCTTGTGTAACCTGGGCGCACCCGAGTATGTACTCCCTACTTCAATTGGAGGGGATGGGTGGTCAGGCAGGAGTGCTGAGAGAGGGATCTTCTCTGCCCCCTCTATACTCTTTAGAGTCAGGCCAGGACTCAACAGATTCACTATGTCCCGCATCCGGGACATTACGGAGAGGATCCCAAAGCTCCTTAAACCCACAGACCACTATCCCATGCTCCTTATTCATGTGGGCACCAATGACACTGCTCGGAGCACTCCCAGCCAGGTCATGAGGCGCTACAGGGATTTGGGAGCGGGGCTTAAGGGTCTGGGGGCACAGGTAGTGTTCTCGTCAATCCTCCCAGTCTCAGGCTATGGGCTGAGAAGGGACAGGAGGATCTATCTGGGTGCTGTTGCTCCCTCGGCTGCTGGTAGCAGACTCTACATGTTTGTTATGAGATAAAAGAACCGTTCAAAACTCTCCTAAATCCTACTTGCTCCTGCTAATACCATAATTAAGATACAGGTTTCTCTTGCTTTATGTGGGTTCTGTATGTGTGAATTCGCTCTTATGCGATGGCCCTTTTTTATACCAAAAATTTGTTATATGCGAGGTAAATTCACTCTTATGCGATCAATGTGGTGGAAGCCCGCAGTCAGTTGCTTTATGCGATGCATTGTAGGAGTGACATGCACCAAAATATAATCTCCTGTGTGGATCTGTGCTCCTCGCTCATTGTCTGTGACACGTGCTTCTATAGTTGCCATCCCCATTATGGTAACATTCACCACCACCCTGTGATTGTGTGTACTGTCTGCTGCTGGTGAGTACCAAAACTGTCTTGTAAAAGTGGTACAAATAGGTCTGGGGGTCAGTACAGCTGAGGTCTTTGAACGTATCCTTATTTCATAGATTTCCTGGATTTCATAGACATTAGGGCTGGAAGGGACCTTGGAAGATCATCGAGTCCAGCCCCCCGCCCAAAGGGCAGGAAGTCAGCTGGGGTCATAGGATCCCAGCAAGATAAGCATCCAGTTTCATCTTGAAGGTGTTCAATGAAGGCGCTTGAACCACCTCCGGTGGCAGGCTGTTCCAGACCTTGGGGGCTCGGACAGTAAAGAAGTTCTTCCTTATGTCCAGCCTGAAACGGTCTTGAAGTAGTTTGTGACCATTCGACCTCGTCATCCCTTGGGGCGCTCTGGTGAACAAACGTTCCCCCAGATGCTGGTGGTCACCCCTGATAAACTTGTAGGTGGCCATCAGATCACCCCTGAGCCTGCGCTTTTTCAGGCTAAAGAGCCCCAGGGCTCTCAGCCTGTCATCGTAGGGTCTGCTTCCCTGACCTCTGATCATGCGCGTGGCTCTTCTCTGGACTCTCTCAAGCTTCTCCACATCCTTTTTGAATTGTGGAGCCCAAAACTGGACACAGTACTCCAGCTGCGGCCTCACTAAGGCCGAGTACAGGGGGAGAATGACGTCCCGGGATTTGCTTGAGAAGCATCTATGGATGCAAGCCAGCGTTTTGGTCGCTTTACTAGCCGCCGCATCGCATTGCAGGCTCATGTTCATCTTGTGGTCAATGATGACCCCCAAGTCTCTTTCTTCCATAGTGCTAGCCAACATAGCACTGCCGAGCCTATAAGGATGCTGCGGGTTTTTTTCCCCAAGGTGGAGCACCTTGCATTTATTGGCGTTGAACACCATCAGATTCTCGTCCGCCCACTTGCTGAGCCTGTCCAGGTCAGCCTGGATAACCTGCCTGTCTTCTGGTGTGGATGCTTTGCCCCAGAGGTTGGTGTCATCGGCGAACTTGGCCAGTTCTGATCGCTTCTGACTCCAGTGTCCACATCATTAATGAAGATGTTGAACAGTATGGGTCCAAGGACAGAGCCTTGGGGGACCCCACTGGTCACAGGACACCACGATGAGTGACTTCCATCGATTACTACCCTCTGGGTCCGACCCCGGAGCCAATTTTCCAGCCAGTGGATCGTGGAGGGCCCAAGGCGACAATTGGCCAGTTTCTCCAAGAGGCGATCATGGGACACCAGATCGAAGGCTTTTTTGAAGTCAAGATATATGACATCAATCTCTTCTCCCTTGTCCAGGTGATAGGTCACCTGGTCGTAGAAGGAAATGAGATTGGTCAAGCAAGACCTACCCGCAACAAACCCATGCTGGCTATCCCTCAGGATGCGGCCATTGGCCAGTCTGTTAAGAATGGTCTCTTTGATAACCTTTTCTAAGACCTTCCCTGTGATAGAGGTCAGGCTGATGGGCCTGTAGTTTGCCGGATCCATTTTTCTCCCTTTCTTGAAGATAGGCACCACATTGGCCTCCTTCTAATTTTCGGGCACTTCACCAGAGCACCAGGAGTTCTCAAAGATCCGTGCCAGGGGCTGAGCTATGATGCTTGCCAGCTCCTTGAGTACCCTGGGGTGTAAACTGTCAGGGTCGAATGACTTGAAGGTGTCCAGCCTCTCAAGATGTTCCTTCCTGAGGTCAGCATTAATGGAGGGTAAGGAATCTCCCTCACCCAGGCCTTCCTGTCCCATAATGGGCAGGGGCGTCCCTTGGAACTGGTGAAAAACCTATGTAAAGTACCCACTTAGCAAGAAACATTTGTGCAGTACAGCTTATTCTGCTGGTGAGTTCAATATTTTTCATGCTATTACAGGATGAAAATGGATTGGTATTTATTGCTAAAAGGTACTGTTCTGAAATGAAAGGCAGAAGCTGAAACTGCTGAAGTCAATACAGAAGAAAAATCTGCAAAAACAAAAAAAAATGATGAAAATCCCGGGACGTCATTCTCCCCCTGTACTCGGCCTTAGTGAGGCCGCAGCTGGAGTACTGTGTCCAGTTTTGGGCTCCACAATTCAAAAAGGATGTGGAGAAGCTTGAGAGAGTCCAGAGAAGAGCCACGCGCATAATCAGAGGTCAGGGAAACACACCCTATGATGACAGGCTGAGAGCCCTGGGGCTCTTTAGCCTGGAAAAGCGCAGGCTTAGGGGTGATCTGATGTCCACCTACAAGTTTATCAGGGGTGACCACCAGCATCTGGGGGAACGTTTGTTCACCAGAGCGCCCCAAGGGATGACAAGGTCGAATGGTCACAAACTACTTCAAGATCATTTCAGGCTGGACATAAGGAAGAATTTCTTTACTGTCCGAGCCCCCAAGGTCTGGAACAGCCTGCCACCGGAGGTGGTTCAAGCGCCTTCATTGAACACCTTCAAGATGAAACTGGATGCTTATCTTGCTGGGATCCTATGACCCCAGCTGACTTCCTGCCCTTTGGGTGGGGGGCTGGACTCGATGATCTTCCGAGGTCCCTTCCAGCCCTGATGTCTATGAAATCTCTATGAAATCTATTTGCAGGTTTATTAGTATACAGGTAACAATATGTAAAGACTTACTGGAGAGTAATAGTAAATATATACAATATCCAAATCACCAAATACCATTATTCTCTACAATCAGAGATCCCGAGGGTCACACAGCCTCAAAGGGCATGGGTCCCTATGCAGGTAAGCAGCTGTCTGTAACAGGTAAGTACAATGGAGTAAAATGAACAACAGGTAAAAGAGGTAAATTCAGGCAAGCACTGCAACAACAGGTAGATACAGGTAAAACTCAAATAGATGACATACCCAGCTCACATTAAAAGATAACAATATATAAGGAACTATTTACAAAATATGAGGCACCAGTCCTCCCTTCCAGATACCCACGCGGCTGAGACCACTGGATGTTCACCTAGGGTGCCCAACCCTGGCACTGCTCCTAGAGGGAGTAAGGGGAGGTTCCCAGTACATCCTCAGCCCCTGAGGGGCCCACCTAGTCCCTCAGGGCCCCCCACTCAGGGATTTCTCCCCTGTGGGGACCCTTTCCCTGTTACTCACAAATCTGCAGAAAAGACCTGGAGGGGATTTGGGATCCATGGGTGTCTTGTAGGAGCTACCCAGGGCCCTGCCTTCTGTCCTCCACTGGGGCTCAGGCCACCTCGTGCGCATCCCAAAACCAAGGTCCCGCTAGACCTACACTGCACTACACTTGTGTCTCCTGGGTGCTTGGCCTCATGCCAGGGAGGAGTTGCAATCCCGAGTGGCCTGGCACTGTTCCCAAGGTTTGGGGCACCATGCACCACCACAGGCACCAAGTCCTCAGCCCCACACTGAAGGTAGGAGACCCAAGCCACCATATTAGGCTCCCAGGGTCTGGTGGAATTGTGCACTGCAATGTGAACCGAGTGTCCAGGAAACTAAACTGCCTCCTGCATCTCCCAGGGTCTGCCCCATGCACTGCACTATCCACCAGCTGGGGCTGAAGCCGCCCAGCACTCCAGTCCCACCAAGGGAGTCTTCAAGGGTCTTCTGGGGGCAGCTTCCGGCCGCTGGTAGTTCTTCCCAAGCTCTTCACTGCCCGCTCTTCACTCCATCCATCAACACCCCTGCTGCGTGCATGGCACACTGCTCCTTTTATTCTCTCTGGAGGCTCTGCCACCCAAAGTCTGGGGCAGAGCAAGCCCTTTCCCAGTTGTTACCTGATTGGTGAAAACATTTCACGAATCATCCGTGTACTTCTCTGAGCCCTGTGCGCCAGCAAGGATCAGCATGCCCACCACACTTGTTTGTCTTCCTAAGTCCTACTGTTTTACATGTCGTCTCCTTTCTTTCACAGTGAACTGAGAACAACGGCTAATTCTTGGGAGAGCACATTGTGACTTCCAGTCTAGTCATCAATGCCCCCAGAATAGATCAGTTAGACAAGAGATTAAATAACGGTCAGGCAGTGGTGAGCCATGGCTACAATTCTAAATCAGGTAGTGTGAGAGACTGGAGATGGGAGTATGGGTGTCACTGGTCAGATAGTTTAAAGAGACAGTGACATGGGCAGATAAGGGAGATGAATGGAGAAGCTGGTGGGTTGAAGTTTGGGATGGATGGATGTGGATGCGACCTATATATATATTGGTAGGTGCCAGCTGAACTGGAGACTGGAACCAGTGAGTGATGAAATGGATTGGTCCATCTGATGCAATACAAGATGGTGTTCATCTGGTGCATCCATGCTTCTTTGCCCTACTTTCTGCAAGAGCGATTCCCCACCTTCCTCCAATCCCAGATTATCTTTGTATCAGTCTCTCTTTGTCTGTCCAAAATAGGAGGCCAGGGTGCCTCAAAAGGAGCTTTAAGCAACTCCCATCTCTCATTCTGCAACAATCAGTGTCCCCTTGGCCATTAAGGAACAGCTGCAGCATGATCCACCTCTGGATCCATCCCACCCAGACTTGTTGCTAGGAGAGTCCATGACCCCTGGTCACACTGGGTCGGAGCTTTGAACACTGAGTCACAAAGCCGTCTCTTACATTCCTGGTGGCATTACGACATCAGAATCCGTCTTAGCCAATCCTCAGGCTCTCTTGCCAGTTTATTTGCATTCTCCTGTCTCAGCACAGGCCTCAGAAAGGGGAAGTTAGGGTGAGTCCAGCACGTGCTTTGCTGCTACGAAGTGCTGAGCTCACGCAGACTCACTGCAGTGCTTGGATCCTCAGCCCCTGGGAGACGTAGCTCAGGAAACCCTGCTGGGTAGTGTGGGAACAGAGGTGCAGGAGGAAAAGGAGTCTGAAAGGGAACAGCAGAAAGAGAAGAAGATAAAGGGAACTAGAGGGAGTGAAATGAGAAGAGAAGAGAAGAGTATGTACTGGGTGGATGGATAGGCCAGTGTATGGAGTAGAAACCCTGGCATATAGATGTGAGACAGATGGAGACAGAGTCTCATGGCTTGGTGCCTGAAGATGCTGAGCTGTATAAGGCTGCAGAGAGGTCATAAGTCTTGGGAATCTGGAGAAGAGCCCTCCAAGGGAGTGCTGGGGTGCAAGGAATTGCGGAGGGCCTAACTGGAGAAGCCAGCCCTGTATAGGGCCATGCACAGAGAGAAGGTGCGTGTGGGCTGTCACAGCTGCACACTGCACATGGCCAGACTGGGTGGAAAATCACAAGATGTAAAAATATCAGCAGGACGGGTCTTATTTTCCTTATATTTTGGTGCCTTCTGGGTGAAGATATCAATCTCACATGTATGCCTTCCAGTACGGGAGAGCTCCCAGGATTGTGGACCCCTGATCTGCCTGCCAAATGACAGACTGGCACTGGGTACAGCCTGCATCTAGTGCTGGGCAGCTCAGTGCTGCCAATGGCCCCAGGCAGCAGCACCCAGCTCTTGTCAGCTGGCAGGCAGATCAGAGGCATGCACCCTCACGAAGACTCCGGCACAGCCCCTGCAGCTCTCGCCAGGGGTACAGGCAGGCCCCGATCTGCCTGCCGGCTGACAGGAGCTGGGTGCTGCTGCCTGGACCCAGCGGGGATGGGGCAGATCAGTTTGGGTGGGGACCCACCACCCCCATCCCCAGGCGGGGGAGCATCCCTGGGCCAGCTGATCTTTCCCAGGCCCCCAACTCCTGATCTGCCTACTGGGTGCCAGGTGCCAGTAGCAGCACTGAACTTCCCAGTGCTTGTTTGTCATCTAGGAGACAGATCAGGGGCCCGCACCCCCAGGAGGACTCCGGCACAGCCCCCGCAGCTCTCTTGGGGGTGCAGGTGAGTCCCCAATCTGCCTGCCAAATGAGAGGAGCCACATGCTGCTGCCTTGGACTGGTGGCAGCAGGGATTTTCCTTGGGCTCCAGTGGAACGATGCTGACTGGCACCACCAGAGGACCCAGCCTGGTGGTATGCAAGAGCCCTGGCCCCGACCAGCCAGAGCAACCTCAGGCAAGTGCGTTTTCTCCGTACGCTGCCACAGTGACTGCTCCTCACACTGGTACAAGCCAGGCAGAGCTGCAGTGCAGTTAGCTGAATTACACTGGTCCATTATATTCTCCCTGCCATAATGACTTCAGGAAAGGGAGCCATATTTGGCTGAAAACACACATGTGAGGTGTAGCCCTGAAGTCCTCTGAAGAAGAGCCCGGTGATACAGTATTCAATCATAGAGTCTTTATATGTTGGATTCAGCCAGTAGCAGTGCGTTGTAACCCTTCTTGAACACAGTGACTGGGTGGATATAAGAAGTTATTCATTGAACTGTGGAAAAGATGTTTTGTTCTGAGGGTTTTTATTTTTTTTTTCCACGTTGATAACAACATTTTGACATGAGAAATATTTTTTTGGTTCCAAAGATTGGAAACAAAGTGCATCATGTTGGTACCGCCCCGTGTCCGTCCCATGCCCCAGCTCCCCCACACTACAGTTCAGATTAAAAAAATAAATAAATAAAAAAACACAGCAAAACCACCAGATGGTCACATTTTCTCAAAGAATCATCTTTTTTTTTGTTTGTTTGCTTGATGAGACGATTGTTGAACAATTTTGGCTCATACAGATACAGCACATGACAACCCTATTCCCATGGTAAGAACTGGTTCACTTGCCTCCAGCTCTGCTAATGAACGAAGCAGGGGTACAGCACAGAAAGGACATGCTGGTCTGTGAAGCAGCCGGGTGCTGCCAAGGAGAACTAGATTCTGTTCCTTCCTTTGCACAGAGCTCCTGGGTGATGCTGGACATGTCACAATCTGGGCCTTTCTTACTCACTGCCACTCCCTGTGTGCTCCTCCTTGTTGGAATGCCTTTTTTGAGAGACTGTGGTCTGACCTGCGGAGGTACTGAGCACTTGGGACTGACATTGAGGGCAGTGGGAGCCAGTATAGACCAATTTTCTATAAAGAGGGAAGTGCTCTGCAAAGGTACACCCCAGCCGCTTTGGATGCACACCTAGGATTACTTCACCATTTCCCTGATTTAGCTTTTATCTCTGTATCACAGTTTCCTATGTAGCAAATGTGTGAAATGTGCTGAGGGTTGTGAAAATAAATTCACTAATGTCTGTAAAGTGGAAGGGGACAGATCCATAAAGGGATCTCAGGTGCTCACTCTGAAATATCCCAAATAGCGCTTTGGACCTGGCCTAGGGCACTGCAGTCAGAACAGCACAGAACAGCCCATGAGCAAAGAATGAATTCTATACTCAGGACAGGATTTCAGAAGAATGCAGCAGTTAGGACATGCTGCTGCATGTGAAATTATGACAATAATGTGTCATACTGACCCTTTCATGTATTCTGCATACTCTCTGACCACAGGGTTGTTTCTTGAACAACATCCAAGCTGCCCACTGAATGATGCCAGAGCCTGAGCTTTGTGGGAGGAAGGCTGTGATGCTATAATTAGGGATTGCATTAGGATGAGTTTTCACGGGTGAGCTGAATTTAACTTATGCGTGTGTGTTTGGTGCGGGGGGTGGTCACATAACTACTTGGTGGTTTTGCAACCTTAACATACTCTGAATGTGGAGTTTTCCTCCCATGTAATTACACAATATAACATGCTCAGCCCCTCCTAGGGCTAGATCAGGGCATTAGGCTGTTTCAGAAATCCGTCAGCTCCTCAGTGAGTGCCACCCAGCTGACTCAGCTTTCTCCAACCCAGGCTATCATTTCTCTCTTCCTAGCACCACCAGGCATGAGCGATCACATGGTCACATGCTCAGATTTGAAACAGGATCCATCTAAAAGGCAGAAACATGAACGCAAAGGTATGGATAGAATAAAATATAAATTCAAAATCAATTTTGTAAGCATTGACCATCATGAAATAAACCCTGCTTATAGAAAAGGAGAAGCTTGCTGAGACATTGTGCCAAGGTCTGACTGCAAATTGCTTATGATGTTCTGAAAGTTTAGCTATTCAACCTTTGAAGCCTGTGCCACCCACCTCTGCATTCTTCTTGTTAAGTGCTTTCATACCCAGAAAGTCCTCTCTCATGGGACCCAGCATTCATGTCCTTATAATATGGAAACTCACTCACATTTTTCTCCTTTAAATAATATACCAGCTACTCCTGTCTCATTAAAATTAGTCCCACAATGACAAATTGGGAATGATGGTTCATTTGGCCTCCAGGAATCATTCAGAATTCATGTTTCTGAGGATTTTAGTTCTGCTAGCTCTGTGCACTTAATGACATCCCCTGCATTTTGGGGGTGTTCTCTTGAAAGACTTTTCAGCATTTGTTTCTAAGGGTTTCCATTTGGCATCTACCTTAGATTGTCTGAAGCTGGTCTAATGCCATCACAGAGTCATTGTGTGGGAAGGAACCACAAGGGATACCTCATCCAACCACGTCCTGTTAATGCACCTGGCATCCTGACAAGCACAGGTGCAGTTGTACTCTTGCTGGGCACCATGCAGGATCCAAGGTGCTGTGTAGCTCATGGTGCCCTCCTCCTCCCTTCAGTCCTGCTCTCACTCATGGGTGACTGAAAATCTAGGCCTTCATCCTTTTCTTTTCCCTGGGCACGTCTACACATGCGCTAACTCCATCCCAAATGTATTCTGGTGTAAACTAATCTGCAGTAAGGGTTTTTTTTGGCAGGCATCTACACATGCAGGGATTAGGGAGAAGATTTGCACCCATTTCCCTACAGCTTCCCTACAGCCTTGCAGTCAGCCCCTGCCACCCTCAGAGGGAGCTCCAGGCTCCCCCAGGTGCTAGCACAGGGGGCCCATCAAGTCCACCTTCAAGGTGAGAGGGTTCAGAGGAATGCCACTTGTACGGTTAGGGGACTGCAGGCAAAACCCTACGAGGAAAGATTGATGGCCTTGGATCTCCCCAGGCTCCGCAAAAGAAGGTTGAGAGGGGATCTTGTGGCCGCCTACAAATTCATCAGTGGGGGACAGCAAGGAATTGGAGATGCTCTGTTCACCAGGGCACTCCATGGAATAACTCGGACAAACAGCCATAAACTGAGGGAGAGCAGATTTAGATTAGATCTCAGGAAGAACTTCTTTACTGTAAGCATTGTCAAAATCTGGAATGGGCCTCCAAGGGAGGTGGTGGTCTCCCATACCTTGGGGGTCTTTAAGAGGAGGCTAGACATGCACCTGGCTGGGGTTGTCTGACCCCAGCAGTCTTTCCTGCTCAGGGCAGTGGGGTCGGACTCAATGATCTGCTAAAGTCCCTTACGACCCAAACTTCTATGAATCTATAAATCCATGAATCTTGTATACAGGCCAATCTTCTCTTCAGAAAAAAATGGAATGTCCAGATATTCCTGCAGGAATCAAACCTGTAGAATGGAGAATTTTTTTTCTCACATTTGTATAATGAAATACTGTTCCCAGAGGTGTCTCCAGTCCCCACAGCCCTATGTACTATGCACGGACTGCACAAGTGCAGACACTATCCATGAGATAAATGTCTGTATCATGTGACTCTCCAGTGTATCCTGTACCTGCAGTGCACTACAATTCCCTTTTCCCCATCTGACCCATCTCCCAGGTCCCCCATAGATCTACCACTGCTAACACTTGTCCCATCTCAGATCTGCTCTTTGTTGTGGTGAGTTGGTTTGGGCAAGGACACATGGGAATCGCCCTTAACATGGACAGTTTTTTGAAAGAAAAGTTATTTTAGGGTAGTGAGCAGTAGGGCTTTGCGAAGCTTCAGGTTGTGATTTGATTCAGAGGAGATTCAGCCCAATTCGGTGGCTGAATCTCCAAATCTGAGTTGAATCAGGGGACCAGTTTAAAGGTCCGAATCGATTCAAAGCTCTCCGAATCTTCGGCAAAGATTTGGAGAGCTTTGATGATTTGGACAGTCCCCAGTGGCTGCAGCAGGGAGCTGCAGCCACTCCTAGCTGGTAAGCAGTAGGTGCGGGGGAGGGTGGAGGGGACCATGGGGGGATCCCTGCCAGACCCCCAGACCTCCGCCTACTCCTGCAGCCCCACCATAGGTTCCCCCACCCACCCCGGCTCAGTACTTAAAAAAAAAGCCCCAGTGCTCACTGGGTGCTGCCGGGGGGGGGCGATCCCCACTGCCCCCCGCTGCCCCACGCTGCATGGGGGCTCTGCATGAGCCCCCTCAACCCCCTCCTGCTCCCCCTGCATCCCCAGAGCTACCCCGCCTGCCGGGGCTCTCACCCTTTAAGATAAATAAAAAAGCTGAGAAAAGCCCCGGGACTCACTGTTCCTAGGGCAGCCTCAGGGCTTCGGGGGCTCGTGCAGGGCCCCCCACGTGGTGCGGAGCACAGCAACGGCCCTCCAGGACCGTGACTCTCTTGTCAGTTTACAGGCAGCATAGCCTGACACACAGTGCCTGAGAAGAGCCTGCTTCTAATTTATTAAAGATCAATGGAAATTAAGTTTGAATCTGTGCCTTGGCCTTCCCCACCAATCACTTCTGGTGTGTTTTCAGGCCATTGAGGCAGGCTCCTCACCTCCCCTTACTGCCCCTCCACTCCCCTCCAGTCCAGGCCCAACCTGGATCTTACCTCCTCGTTCACAAAAAGCAGCAGGTGAGGCCACCCCTGGAGAAGCTCCAGCTCCCTCCCTTCCACCTGCACTTTGGCATCCTCCTGCCCGACACCAGGCTCAGGTGGAGGGTGAACCACATGTCATCAGGTCCCAAGCAGCGCAGTAGAGTTTGGTGTCCGGGTCCCCTGGTAACTGTTCTGGGGCTTTGTGACTCAGTAGCCCAGGTCAACTGACACCTGTGCAAGGCCACTGTGACATCAGAGTCCTCAACAGCCAATCACGGGGAAGCTTGCCTGTAGACCCTGTGAGGCATATTAAGCTACTAAGCATTAAGAAAGGGGGGTGAGAGGTTCTTAGAAAGGGGAGAGTGGTGAGGTTTTTAGAGCAGAGTGCTCCCTTCTCCCCCTGACAGAGAGAACACCAGTGGCACAAGGAATGCAGGATATTTTCTTTTCCCTGCGAATTAGAAAACTCCCGAATCCTTGCTAATCTCAGGTGACTCCAGGCCCTACAGCTCCCCTCCCCATGGTCCTCTGCAGGTCGTGTGTAATGCAACCAAATGTTAGGATTCACAATCTGGAGCATGTCACAGACTGGCAGGAGGTTTGATGCCCAGACTGATCCTCACCTAGCCAGGTTCTGTAGATGTCTCTCACAGGTCTGTGCTAGTCAGTGCACCATCTCAAATCCTCGGCCTGAGTCCTTGACAGTCTCTTCTCTTCTGGGCATCTCTCCAGGCACTGGAGCTCCCCTCCCATCAGGTCCGTGTGCAGGGAGCTCTCCTATAGTTACATCCTCTTCTCCAACTGTGGTTCCCCCAAAGCAATGCAGACAGCCCAGGAAGTTATGTCTTGGTGAGGCCAGCAGCTGAAAGAAGCAACTAAGGTCACTGTAATTCATGGAGGGGCCTTCTGCTGTTTACACCCAGGCTTACCTGAAGAGCAGGTGGGATCCAGAGCCCTGCTGCAACTTCCATCCCCAACTAATATTGGGGTTTGGGGGCTTTGATCACCAACAGCAGGAGGACCACGTCACCACATCAATGAAATGCTGCCCAAAGAAGAACGGGTCCTCCCAACTGGCCTGCACTAATGCCCACATTTCAGTCCTGACTCTTCACTAAGGCACTTAATGACATAATGTCTTCATGCAGCTGGGAGGTGGCTTTGACTTCTAAGTCACAAAGCCCTGGCCCAGGGTGACCAGGGAAAAGGAAAACCCCAGGAAGCCCGTCTGGGTAGGCTGGACTATCATCCTCTTTCTACAGTCTGTCCTCACTCTGGATAACCCAGACCTCACAAGGCAGTAGGAGAGGATGTTTGAAAAAGAACACATTTCCAAAGAAGAGAGATAGGAGACGAGGGAGGGAGAAAGGGATCACAAGGATGAAATATCCATTAAAAGCTCCTCAAGCATTTAAACTCTCTGGGGATATTGAAATTTCCTGGAAAGTTTACAAGCCTGGCTTTTTCCTCCCCAAATAGTGGCTTGGTTTCATAACAAAGACAGACCCAGAGAAGCTATTTTGTGACGGCTTTCAGGTCCCTGGGAGGCTGCAAAAAGAAGGAGGTCCTGAAAGGATTTTTGACTGCTGAATAATGCATGAGCCAGGCTGGGAATTGTAGTGCTTGGGCCGACTCTGCCCTAAGAAGTTGGACAGATTCAAACATATAAGCAACATAAATGGCTCGTGGGAAACATGGAGCCAGCCTTGGAAAGAGGTGCCAGGCTGTGTCCAGCTGCAGACATTGCTGAGGAGAGAATGAGCATTTCTGGAAGAAAAGGGAAATGCAGGGACACTGGGCAGAGTGACAGGGAGTAGAAGAGCTTGGAAAGCAGACACCAGAGAGTGAAAAACTCAGGAGAGAAACCATAAGCAAACTGCTGGGATTTGCAAGAGGCAGGAAATACACAGGGTGTGGGGCCATGCACAGACCCAAGCTATATCCAGCCTTGGAAAACAGTCCCAGCTGCAGGCAGGAGAGCCTTTTTGCTGCAGGAGTTTGCAGCCAGCAGCAGCAGAAGCCAGAGAACACCCTGCGATGATGCAGACACTGTGTACCAGAAGGACAGCCCAGACAGGAAGGGAGAAGGTCACAGAGGGGCTGTGTCTGGAAAAGCTGAACCACAGAACTGTGCTCTGTCCCTAGAGACCAAGAGAGCTCTTGTGACTGATAAACAGCAGGGCCTCCACACCCCCCACCCCATGCCCCAAGTCAGACACAGTCCCACAAGCACCCATGTCACGAGTTTTGCCTGTCAGCAGCCAGAGGTGCAGGGCCCCAGAACCCAGAAGCCCCTGCACCTATCTCCTTGACATCTGGCAGGCTTCGTGGCCTCAGCAGGGGCTAGCGGGCCTGCAGCTTTCACCCTGCTGTGCCTTAACACACACAGTGTCACCCATGTCACGAGTTTTGTTTGCCTGCAGTTTGAAGTGCCATTTCCCCTAAACCCCTGCACCGATGTTCTTGAAAGCTGGCAGGCTTTGTTGCCTCAGCAGGGGCAGCATCCCTGCTGTTCTGACCCTGCTGTGGCTTAACACATACAAGTGACATGAGTTTTTTTCTTTCAAGATTTTGAGGTGCAGTTTCCCTGAAACCCCTACACCTATCTCTTTGAAACTTGGGAGGCTTCATGCCCTCAGAAGGGGCTATTCTGAAAGTTTCATCCAAATCAGGTAAAATGACGAAGTTATAGGCTGTTTTGAGCTTCCCTATTATAGTCTAAGGGCAAAACATTGAAACAGCGTCAAAACAGTGAAACAAAATGGAACAGGAGTTTCGAATCTAAATGAAATTCAAAATGAAACATTGTTCCATCAAAACGTCGAAGTGCAGGTCAAAACGGAACGGTGCCATTTTGCAGAGCCCTAGTTTCCATGTCCTCCATTTGCTACAGGAATCTCACCTTGGCTCTGAAAATAACCCACCTCCCATCAGTGCACATCACCCAGCCACATGAGTAATGGGGGTGAGGGAGTTGGGAACCATAGATTTGTCCTGACAGGTCTGACCAGCCATGGGGAGGTCCATAACCTGAAGGGACCCCTGGAGTGTCCCCAGCTTGGGAGTGTCAGAGAAAGAGGATTGGGGGACTAAGTTTCAGTATCCTCCTGCAGATGCCAACAATGGTTGCTGGCCTGTGTCATCTAGGTCTCTCCATCAGGGACTGGGAATATACGTGTTGCTGAGCAAACAGCAGTGACCAGGTCCTCTGGAGTAGGGGCGCATCCAGTCTCTTGTGCTGTGCAGCAGCTGAGTGAGGCAGAGAGAGTTCCTGCTCAGCCCGGGACATGAGGTACAGAAGGGAGAGTCACTGTCTGCGTGGGAGGATGGGGAGGAGTTAGATCACAATCAGACACTGTTCACTTCTCTTCTTTTCTGGGTCAGTGTCTCCCAGGGCAACTTCCTCCTGGCTGCCCCTTGCACTGGCATTGGGAGCCCAGATGCTGTGCCTGCTTTTGATAATAGGATTCAGAGTCTACGATGCCCAGGGTAAGTGTCAGCGACTTCTGCCCTCTGAGCAGGCCTGGCAGCCTTTCCTCATGTGTGAGCTTCCAGGGCCCAGAACAGGACCCCTCATGGTCCCTGTCTCACTCCCAGTGCACTAACCACTATACGAGAGGGAGCTGATTGTTCCCAGAGCATTAGTGCCGGAAAATGCCTCCAGAAATACTCAGCTGAGACTTTCTCAATGCTCTTCGTTTCTGCCATTTTGGTTATTTTACCTTACTGTTTGCATGCAGCATATTTAAAAAAAAAAGAGAGAGATTTAAAGATGTTAGACCCATTCTGTCCTCAGTGATTTCATTTTCATTATGAAAAAACTGTTTCACAAAAAATAAATGATTTGTTCTTCTGTCAATGGTATAGGGTTTTTAAATTACTAAAAAATAACATACAAGCCAAATCAAAAATACTCTCCTTTAAACTGTGTAATTTCTCAGTTCAAGAATGGCATAATGACATTTTTACATGTGGATGTGTTTGTTTCTGTCCATATACACATGCACATACAAAAACATATGTGTGCATGCATTTTGCATATGTTACTCGTATGTCTATATATCTGTGTATGTGTGTATGTGCATGTGTGTGTATTTACAAGTTCCTTTCAATATATAGAGTTTGACAGAACTAGATGAATTGTTTATCATGAATTTAGCATCACATTATTTTCATCAGTTTCCATGAACAGTGTTGTGTTTTTTGTCAGATGACTATTTTTCATGCAGCATGGAAGTCATTTGATATTACAGCATACAGGCTGTCTCACTGCTTTAATGTATGTATCTGAACTCCTGCAAATTGTGTGACGTGGAGGTCTCGAGTTCAGGAGCTGTTTCTGCATCAACTAACTGGGATAACGGGGGTTTGTGGGTTGGTTCCATGACTGGAATATGGATATAGATTTCTATAGTTTGGGCAGGGAAAAAAAAGTGAAGAAGAAAGGAGGCAGCATTGCCTTGTATATGGCAGGTGCAGTAAAACCTGTTTAATCCATCACTTCCAAGGCAGTGGTAATTACAACTAATTATCGATGAGCACTTTTCTCTCTTTTTCATGCCATGTGGAGGCATTGTTTGTCATTTGTAATGAAGAACAAAACTTGGAGTGCACTTTGTGGCCCTGGGAGGAGGACTGTCACATGCAAGTCCCAGGAAGTGATTCACTGCTTCCATTCAGCCTTTGGGGAGGGCTCGTGTGGACCATATTGACCAGTGTCCGTATTTTGTGAACTTCTGCAAATTGTGTGAAGTGCAGTCCTCTAGCGCAAGAGAGACTCCTGCATCACGTCCTAACTGGGAGAGCAGGGATTTGGGGGTTGGTTCCCATGAGTGGAATATGGATATAGATTTTTATACTTTGTGCAGAAAAAAAAAGTGCATTGCCTTGTATATGGTGCAGTAAAACCAGGTTAATCCATCTCTCCCAAGGGAGTGGTAATTACAACTAATTATGCATGAGTACTTATCTCTATTTTTCATGAGGTATGTTTCATGCCATATGGAGACACTCTTGTCATTTGTAGTGAAGAAAAAAACTTGGAGTGCACTTTGTGGACCTGGAAAGAGGACTGTCACATGCAAGTCCCAGGAAGTGATTCATTGCCTCCAGTCAGGATTTGGGGAGGCCTCATGTGGACCATATGTGGTCCATATTTCCAGGAAAGGGGGATTAATTGGATAGTGGAGAACAATTAACCAAAGCTGGAGGTTTAGGTAGGCTGACCATATGGGAATCCAAGAAATTAGGGTATCATCTTGGAAATCCCCCTCTTTCCTGCCATACTCTCATAAGTCGGCAGGGATGGGGATGAACGTAGTGCCCCCGGTGGGTGGGGGAGGGGGCACAACTGCGTGGTGGCGGGAGCACAGCAGCAGTGGTGGCAGCGGCACGAACCCAGTGGCAGGAAGCACAGAGCTCCTGAGGAGCTCCTGTATGTGTATTTAAGATGCGGGTTTGGCATTCGTGAGTATTTGAAACCGCAAATGCTGAACCCACGAATAGCGAGGGTTTCCTGTATTAGTACAATCAGGCCTTTTGTGTCATAACAGTCAGAGAATGTCAGATCTGTGAAACTCTGCTGTAGCGCTGTTGTGGTCTTCTGAAATTTTAGTCACTGAGCTCAGTCAAGAGAAGGGAAATGTCAACCAGCTGCCAACATCCTACCCAAGCCAGATGCCGTGCCTCCCAGGAACTCCAGAGGAACAGCCTCATGATACAGGTAAATGATGGGACAGCAGGAGCATTCAAGTAAGACCCAGATCTATCTCAGGGGTGTCCTTGTTTTGCCTCCACTCTGAAACATGTTGACCTTGAATAAGGGATAGAACCAGAGAGAAGCAGGGTGGAAAGCAACCTCCTTAGGTCATCTATTCCAGTAGCCTGCCTGTGGCAGGATCATCCTATCTAAAGTATCCTATACAAACCCCTCGTCAAAAGTACACATTCAACCCTCACACAACCACTAGGCATAAAACTCTAACTAGCTGCAGATAAAGTAGGAGGAGGCATCCAACATCTTGCTTCTCTAAAGGTTGTTAATACATGCTCAATAGATCCCAAGAAGAGGGCCTTGCCCCCAACTACAGAGGAAAGCAACTCCCACCCTCCCGCCACAGACCATAACAGCTTTCCTTTCTGCCCCCAGATATGGTGATTGATCTGACTCTGAGAGGAGGGGCGGGATCCTGTATCCAGGAACCTCCAGCTTTAAGTCCCAGGAAGACCCCTGGCACACTCCAATCAAAATCCTCAGCCTTGGTTGTAGCCAACAGCCAATGCCTCTGAGGAAAGCATAAAAACCCTGACTCATAGAGAAAGCAGGGGTGTGGAGCACTAGAGAAATTCCCTCCCAGCCCCACGGGTGGATTGTTATGGGGTTTGTGTAGGGTTGTAGGTGTGTGTGTCTGTGAATGTGGGGATCTGGGGCATGGGGGAGGGTGTGTGGGTATGTTTGGATGTAGGTTGGTGGGAATCGGGGGTTGTGGAACATGTTTGGGGGGATGTGTGTGTGTGTGGAGGGGGCTTCTGGAGGTGTGCAAGGGAAGGGTGGCTGGGGGTTGTGGGGTGGGCGCATGTGTGTGGTGGGGTGTGTGCAGATAGCAATGAGTGGGGCTCCTTCCAGAGGAATGTGGATGTGTGTGTGCGGAGGGTACATGTGGGCAGGGGAGTGGGTAGATGGTGTTTGTTAGGTTTGTGATTGTGCGTGGTTGTGGGTTTTGCTGGGGAGGGTTTGTGGGTATGGTGGGGTATGCATGGCAGCGCCCCCGCGTACACCCCCACTGAGCCGGTGAGCATCTGCCTTTACCTCACAACCACCTGG
>NW_005843085.1:214471-222788 GCF_000455745.1 Alligator sinensis
TCATTTAGTCCAACAGCCTGCCTGTGGCAGGATCATCCTATCCAAACCCTCCTATACAAGCCCCTTGTTAAAAGTACACATTCAACCCTCACACAACCAATAGGTATGACACCCTAACCAGCTGCAGATAAAGTAGGGGATGGCAGTCAAAATCCTGCTTGTCTAAAAGTTGTTAATACATGCTCAATAGATCCCAGGAAGAGGGCCATACCCTGAACTACAGAGGAAAGCAACTCCCACCCTTCCCCTACAGATGCCAACAGATTTCCTTCTTGATCCCAGATATGGTGATTGATCTGACTCTGAGAGGAGGGGCGGGATCCTGTATCCAGGAACCTCCAGCTTTAAGTCCCAGGAAGACCCCTGGCACACTCCAATCAAAATCCTCAGCCTTGGTTGTAGCCAACAGCCAATGCCTCTGAGGAAAGCATAAAAACCCTGACTCATAGAGAAAGCAGGGGTGTGGAGCACTAGAGAAATTCCCTCCCAGCCCCACGGGTGGATTGTTATGGGGTTTGTGTAGGGTTGTAGGTGTGTGTGTCTGTGAATGTGGGGATCTGGGGCATGGGGGAGGGTGTGTGGGTATGTTTGGATGTAGGTTGGTGGGAATCGGGGGTTGTGGAACATGTTTGGGGGGATGTGTGTGTGTGTGGAGGGGGCTTCTGGAGGTGTGCAAGGGAAGGGTGGCTGGGGGTTGTGGGGTGGGCGCATGTGTGTGGTGGGGTGTGTGCAGATAGCAATGAGTGGGGCTCCTTCCAGAGGAATGTGGATGTGTGTGTGCGGAGGGTACATGTGGGCAGGGGAGTGGGTAGATGGTGTTTGTTAGGTTTGTGATTGTGCGTGGTTGTGGGTTTTGCTGGGGAGGGTTTGTGGGTATGGTGGGGTATGCATGGCAGCGCCCCCGCGTACACCCCCACTGAGCCGGTGAGCATCTGCCTTTACCTCACAACAGCCTGGAGCCCACACACGCTGTGGCACCTCCCCACCACCACCAGCATCGCTCAGTCCCAGCGCACTGGCTCCCAGCAGGAAGCGGTGGGCAGCAGCAAGGGGGAGGGGCCGCTTTTCCCCCTGCACCAATCACACATCTGCCGTGCTGGCTCTGGTGCTGCTGCAGCTGTTTACCATGAACAGGGTAAACAGCTGCAACAGTTTCTGCGAGTCTGCAGAAAGCGCAGGGTATATCGGGACTGCACATGGGTCCCCCTTAGGACCACAGGGGCCTGCTGTGGGCCAGACACAAGACTTCCATGGGCTGGATCTGGCCCATGATCCATATTTGGCCTACCCCTGCTCTAAGGGCCCCACTTCAAGAGAGGAGTGAACAATGGAGACCTCTCACTGACCCTCCTTCCAGCCTGATTTACTCCATTTTCCTGTTGTTCTCAACTAGGGAGAGTCCAGATCTTCATCTGAGGATGGATTTCTTCCCACCTGGCCCTGGCCCAGAAGATGGCAATGCATTCAGTAGGAGAGGGTGGGACTTCCATAGACAGTTGCATAGACAGCTTTTGGCCGCAAGCGTTTATGCATAAGAGGGGCAGGGTTATGTCCAGAAAATTCTAACATTCAACAAAATACAGAAAAAAACAGTTGCAATCTTGTTCAAATGAAAGGTTTTGATACTACCAAAAAAAGAAAGGGTCAGAGGATCATTTGCCCTTCGGAGTGTTATGTTGCATTTCAAATTAATGAGGACAATGGAAAAGAAAGTTAAAACAGTTAAAAATTCAAACAGAATATTTTCAATATGTGGAAATCTTGAAGTGACTCAAACACAAAATAAATTGAGGTTCTGAGTTGATTAAAGTGGCCAGTATTTTGCCATTATACACACACAGGTTTAAAAAATTGTTTGAAAACTCACAACCTTTCAGGGGAGGAAAAACCACTTCCCCACCCCACAGCAGCCATTACTGTCTTGAGCGGACTTTGAGGCTGGCTCCTGTCTGCTCCTGCTGTTCCTGGCTCTTGCCTACCTCCCAGTAATGGGGACAAGATCCTAGCTCCTGTCCCCAGATGGAAAGTAAAGGAACAAGGTGCACATAAAATCCCTGTCTCCAGCAAAGGAGTATTGAGAGATGAGGTAAACTGATTCTCAGTGTTTGTTTGTTCCAGGGGAGAAGTGTCCAGCACGGTGGGTTGTCCACAAGGACAGTTCCTATCTCTTTTCTCCTGAAAAAGGAACTTGGGAAAAGTGTCATTCCTCCTGCATTTTACAATCTGCCCAGCTGTTCACCATTGAGGGTGGAGAAGAGTTGGTAAGTAAATGTTTCCTGTAATACTATATCAATGCAAAATGTCTAGCTGAATGGATCCAGAGGAGCCAGGTCCAGTGTCTGGGCTTTCTCTGCCATGGTCTCAACTGGGGATTTCCAACAAGAGTTTCCTGAAGGTTGATAAGTATAATATACATTGGAGAGCTCCCCAGTCTTGGGATAGGAATTAGGGGACTGTAAAGAGCCATTATCCTACAGACCAGGGTAAGAAGGGAGACCATGGCACTGTCAGCTGAGCACACTAGCCTGGGAGCAGAGCAGGGATCAGCAGCTATGGCTTGTGTTTCAGGAACGACTGGGCAGAGCCCACCATCTGCTTGCACTGTGTGCAGGGTGCTCAACCTTGAATCTCCCCCAGTGAGGATGAGGGCCAAATTAGCACAAGCATCCCAATGGTCTACACCCTCAGCCAGATTTTTAAAGTGACTTTAGACTCTGAAAAAACATAGGGTCTTCTGAAAAAAGGTTCTGCACTGATGGGTTCCCGTGTACACCATGATCGTGATTCCTTTCACAGACAAAATCTCTCTCTTTTTTTTTTTTTTTCCATTCAATACTCTGTGAGTAGAAAATAACCAAAGCCCTATGGCCTGGCTCTCCAGTTTCCTCCATCTCCTCAGTTTGCCCACCCTCTATGTTAGAAGGTGTGAAGGGGTTTGATTTGGCTGACAGCTGAACCCACTATTCAAGGGGAAAATTGTTGTTTAAGGACGATATCCAAGGCTGCAGTGTAACCTCTGGCAAAACAAAGACTGGGCCCAAGGGCTGTTCCCATTGTGAATTTTGGGAGAATATATTTAACTGGGCTCCTACCACCACCCTTAACTATCTTCACAGATGCTAAAGGAACTCTCCTGGCAAACAAAAGTTCCAGGCTGCAACACTTAATATTGCAGAACAAATTGACTTGGTTTTGGGAGCTAAACTCTAGGTGAGCAAGCTGGCCGTAACCCTGGAAGTGAGAACTCAACATTACGTACAAGGATGAGCTCTGCACCGAGGCCTGCAGGAGTAGTGTGTGTGGGGAACTGCCAGCACCCAGCTAGCGCTCTCCTGGCATTCTCACTCTCTGACAGCTGAAAGAATTCACCTTCTCTCTGTTTTAGGATTTCATAAAAAAAGAATTATATGAATATTTCGAAGATCATGGTGGTGTTTCCTGGTACTACCCATTCTGGATTGGACTGTCGTATAATCCTGGATCCAGGAAGTGGGTTTGGAAAGACAACACAGATCTCTCCTCTTTTTTGTAAGTCTATGTCACTAGGATGCCCTCACATCTGCACCAACGTGCATCATTCACACCACTGCGCAATTCACTGTGGAGCTGGGGTCTAAAGACTGCACCAGACAAATGGGGTTTTGAACTTTGCTAGAGATTCCCCTGGCAATATTCCCCACCCTCTAGTGCAGGTCCCAAACAACCCCACCCTTTGATAAACTCTTGTTTCCCAGTGCTCCTCCTGAGCTGTGATCTTATGAAATCTAGCTCTTTACATGTGTATGGGGCCTTTCATCCTCACCCACCACAAGCAGATCTACAATTTGAAAGCCCAGGAGAAACTGGTGCAGGGGACCTGGGGATGTCTGTGAGTGCAACAGCAGAGAGTAGGAACAGGGCCATGACACCGCCTCACTTTCCTAACATCTCTCTCTATAACAAATATCTCTTCTAAGGTCCATCATCACTTCAGAAAGGGCAGCCAGGTGGGCTACTCAAAAGTTCACAGCATTTGTTCATTACCAGAGAGCATGGGATGGTGGGAAAGGGGAGATGGTATACTGAAGAGCTACTTGATACATGAGTTTATATTGTAGATACTGTCTGACCTTGTGTGAACTGTGATTGAATATGTAAGTATGGAGGCTTTTCTCTCACTCATCATGACAATGGGGACCCCTCAGAGAATAACAGTCAGCTATAGGAGGCAGACAAACAAAAGCATGCACCATGTTTCATTCCAGGAGCAATCTCTAACACAGGGCAGATTAGTTGAGGAAGGGTGCAGATGGCCAGAACATGATTTTTAGTACATCTTGGCTTGTAGAATGTACCATGAGCATGAAGGAAACATGTGCTGAATTGTCTTGTCTCATCCAAACACTTCTAGCCTTGAGCAACAAACCATCCCTGATTTTCCATCTGTTAGGTCATTGTTCATCATCGCCCACTGTCATCCCAAGCAGCACAGAAAGCCCCCCAGCCCTGTGTCTTGGTGTGGTGAGTTCAGGGAGGTGGACATGAACTGTAAACTATGGACTTCCATTCCAGGTTTGATATGCGAGACCTCAGTCATCAGAATGATCAGGACAGAGTTTGTGCCTATATCCAAGGTGGGGTAGCTCAGGCTGGAGCCTGCAAAGAAAGTCACTTCTGCATCTGTGAGAAGAGGAGTAAGGAATGGGTAGGGACACATTAACAAGAAAACCCTACCAGTCACATGGCCCACAGGGGACTGATCAAGGACATAACTGCAGCAGGGAGAGGAGTGTGGTGGTGTGGAAGTGTACCCTTCATCCAAGAACCTGGAATCCTCTACTGTCATGTTCAGGGAAATGACAACATCCTAAACCACATCATGGGGCAGTGGGGCTGCTAGCTCGGGGTAGGGTGGAATATCACATAGACACAGGCCAACATCATTTATTTCTGCCTCCTTGTGAATGTCATGTGTATGCCTATTTCCTGAATCGTTTCCCCAGCAACACAGCTGAATGTACTGGAGCCTACTTAAATCCCCAGATCTCACTTTCTTCATCTTGTATTTTGAGTATCCATTGGCAACCACTTGAGCAAAGAGGGAGTCCCAGGAGACAAGGGTGTGTATCTCCATAGGGGAATCACAGACCCCTGGAAATGAGAGATCAAAAGTGCCTGCCATCCTACAGTGACTGCCCTTCCCCAGGAGAAGATCCACCCTGTTGTCTGCAAGGCAGAACCTGGTATTGCCCATCTACCAGAGCCCTATGCCTGGGGTTTCCTTCATTCCTCTAGGGAGACTCCATGTGCTCTATGCTCTAAGGGGCATCCAGCATGGGTTCACAGCAGGCAGATCCTGCCTGACTAACGTGATTTCTTTTTACGACTGGGTCACAAAATGCTTGGATGAAGCAATAGATGTACATGTTATTTACTTAGATTTTAAGAAGGCGTTTGACACAGTGTCACACCCAGTTCTTATAAATAAACTAAGCAGCTGCAATGTAGATTATTACACAGTCCATTGGGTGGAAATTTCACTTATGGGATGCACCCAGATAGTGGTGGTGGATGGGTCGGTTTCTACCTGGAGAAATGTGGGCATTGGAGTCCCCCAAGACTCTGTTCTGGTATTGGTACTATTCAATATCTGACTTAGTGACTTCAAAAAGGGAGTAGAAAACACCCTGTCCAAATTTACAAACAACACCAATCTATGCAAGGAGGTAAACAAGCTAGAGGGAGTGAATCCAGGCAGATTTGGACAGATTGGGGAAGTGGGTGGAACAGAATAGGATGCCATTTAACAAGGATAAGTGTCATGAGTTGCACCTGGGGAGAAACAATCATGAACACTCCTACAGCCCAGGAGGTACCCTTCTAAGTAGCACAAGTGCAGAAAGGGATCTTGGAGTCATAGTCGACTCCAAAATGAACATGAGCCACCAGTGTGATGTAGTAATAATTAAAGCTAACCTCGCTCTTTCTTGCATAAGTAGGTGCATCATAAACAGGTCTGGAGACGTGATACTTCTGCTCAATGTGGCATTGGTCAGACCACAGCTGGAGCTGTGTCCCCAGTTTTGGGCGCCGCACTTTAGGAGGGATTTAGATAACCTGGAGAGGGTTCAGAGCAGGGCCACCCATCTGGTCAAAAGCCTAGACAAAAAAACCCTACGAGGATCAGTTCAGGAACCCGAATCTCTTCAGCCTCCACAAGAAAAGGCTGAGAAGTGATCTTGTGGCCGTCTACAGACTCATCAGTGGGGGACAGCAGGAAATAGGGGATACAATGTTTAACAGGGCACCCATCTGAGTAACTAGAAACAATGGCCACAAATTGAAGAAGAGCAAATTTAGACTGAACATAAGGAAAAAAACAAACAAACCTATTTACAGTGAGGGTTGCCAAAATGTGGAATATGCTTTCAAGGGAGGTGGTGCAGTCCCCTTCCTTGGAGGTATTTAAGAGGAGATTGGACAAACACCTGGCTGGGATCGTCTGAACCTAGCACTCTTCCCTGCCCAAGGCAGGGGGTCAGACTCTATGAACTAATAGGTGCCTTCCAACCCTAAAATGTATGAAATCTATGAAATATATTATGGAATTTTCCCCTTGCTTCTAAAATAAACCATTGTCCATAATCCCTGTGTCTCTCCGTATGAATAATGGTGGTGGAGAGGTCAGAAACAGGGACACACCCCTTGGCAACACTGCTAGGGCCAGTGTCATACCAGGCTGTGAGCAGCTGGACCTGGAGGTCACCTCGGTCAGGAGAAGCCAGGAAGTCAAAAGCCAGGAGATCTGTTTGGAGAGCCAAGTGGAGGATCCAGAGGGTCAGGCAGAGAGCAATGTCAGGCCTGCCAGCTCAGTTACCTAAGGAATCTGTTAGCCAGTAGCAGTGTGCACCAGGGATGTAGCAGCCTAGGTAAATGGTTGAGTCTTGTTGCCCGGATACTTCCCCCTCCAAGAGGGGGCTTTATATGGGAAGGGGTAAGACGAGGTCAGTGGACCTTGGCTGGTCACTCTGATGTCAGGGAGTCGGTGTGTGACTAGGTCCAGGTGGAGGTTTCTGGACACCTGTGTCTGCTCCAAGGTTCTGTTTTGGAGATGGTAGACTGGGGTGAGCATCACGTCACAGAGGCTAAAGACCTGGGTCCAAGACATTGGTCTGACAGGCGGGGCAGATCCACAGCTGAAAGGGATCTGTGTGGTGTGCCCGGGTTGTCAGTACCATTGGAAAGGGGAGTGGTGAGTTTGGTGTCAGGCATTCTCCCATCAATGCAGCGATGGCCACTGGCCTGTGTTGCCCTGGCCTGTCTGTTGGCGCTGCAGAAATGTGTGTTTGTTGGGTCTGCAGAAACAGCACTGACCATGTCTCGGGCCGGGGACACCACTGCTTCCCGTTCTGTTCAGAAGGTTACTGGGATAGAGGCAGTTCTGGCTGAGCCCTGCACCTGGAGTACAGGAGGGAGAGCCACCTTTCCCTGCAAGGTGGTTGGATCCTTGTCAGACACTGTCCCTCCCCTCAGTGTCCAAAGTGGGGCTCAGGACCCAGGATGCTGCTGGTTATGGTGGTTGTGATGCTGCTGCTGCCCTGGGGAGGTGAGTGATAAAAATGGAGAAAAGAAAGAATATGATGAAGGGAAGGGTGACCATTTCTTAGTTTCTCCTACCCCTGGCAGTACTAGAGCAGCCCTAATTCTGGAATGGCCCTGAGAACTTTGATTCAAAGACTTGGGGCCAACAGGATTCAGCACGGGTATTTCCAAGTCCACCATCCCCATAGTCCTTCATGAATACTGATCTGGGCATGTCTTGTCATCCCCCCACTTACCAGGCCTCTGCCTGGGGTGCAGGAGCTGCAGTCCAAGGGGCAGAGGACAACCATCTCCCAGAAGGTGTGTTCTGCTGATGAGCAACACGTGTTCTCCTGACAGCTGTTCTACTGCTGACGCGTCGTGTCGGGAGGTAATGAGCTGTGAGTGTAAAGCACCTTGGGCTTCGCTGAACATCCTGTGTAATGGCATTAGGAATATGGACTATATTCTCTTATAGAAAAGCCACGTTCACAAGGGAACACCCATGTCTCTCATACTCATGTGCAGCCACTTCTCCATTGCTGACCACTCCACCTAGTCTGTACAGCCATCCCCGCACAGCAGCACTGAAGTGGAGGAGACTCCCTGTGTCCACTGAATCAACGTCTGGAGCCAAAAGGCGCAAACCTGAGTGTCTACAGTTCAGCCCCCAAACACATATTCAGACCCTTCCATCCCCACAGTCCTTCACAGGCACCAAGCAGGGAATGTCCCATGGATCTTGTCTTGCTACCCA
>NW_005843085.1:222817-236710 GCF_000455745.1 Alligator sinensis
CTACTGCTTCAAGGCCTGGGTTCTCAGAAGCACCAACACAAATACACTGCCCAAATCCACTGATTCCTGTGAAAACTGATGGATGCTTGCAAGTCTATTGGACCCCATTGAGAATACTGTCCAAGATTCCTGGTATATGGTGCTGTGCTTTTTACAGAAAAGCAGAGTTCACCACTGAGCACCTGTTTCTCACACTCTGGGAAGGTTGAATTTTTGTGCTGAGGCAGCAGAAGAAAGCACCGCTACCTGAGAGCAGAATTTGCTGTCACTTGCTTACGGAGCTGCAGCCTCACAAGGTATATCACAGGACACAGGACAGACACAGGCATGTGACTGCTTGTTTTGGTGTGTTGTGAGAGTGGGGAATGTCAGGGGGAAATACAGAAGATGCTAAAAGGTAAAATCACTGAGCTTGGTCTTTGCTCTTTATTGTCTCATCTCACAAACATCTGCCTATAAACTTGCCAAGGGGGACCAGCAGGCAATGGGAGAGTCCCTTTTCCCCTGAGCACTACCAGGAGTAGCAAGGAATAATGGCCATGAGTTGACTGAGAGTAGATTCAGGCTAGACATCAGGAAGCACTACTTCACAGTCAGGGCGGCTAGGATCTGGAACCAACTTCCAGGTGAAGTGGGGCTCGAACCTACCCTGGGGGGCTTTAAAAGGAGGTTGGACAATCAACTAGCTGGGGTCGTTTGACCCCAGCATTCTTTTCTGCCCATGGTAGGGGGTCGGACTTAATGACCTGCTTGGGTCCCTTGTGACCCTAGCAACTATGAAACTATGAAACAAACCATTTCCCTGGCTATGGCAGCTGACTGTACCACTCAGCAGTGATGCAGTCAGCTGCCATAGCCCAGCCAATGGTTTCTGAGGACTTCAATGCCGGGAGCTCAGGACAGCCAGTTAGGAATATGCTGAGATATTTTGAGTTTACTACATCTAGTGAGAGTGCCAAGGATGCCATTTCAGGAGGGAGTTGTTCTCTCTCTCTCTCTCTCTCTCTCTCTCTCTCTCTCCTTTTATCTCTTCCCCAATTTATTTTTCAAAATTATTTGGGATCTGCATTCCCTTTTGTTTCGATTCACAAAGGAAACATGTTTGGAAACCACCATGGTTCTCTCAGAACAAGTGACCATTTCTTTCTCAGCTGTAGCCCACATGGCTGCACTCTGTGTCTGAGTCACTCTTGGTCCTACCAGTTCCTCCTGACATCCTAACCCGGAATCCATTTCAGTCATGTCTAAATCATCTTTGATGGAACCCACTGGGAAAGCAAGAGCAGGAGGACACTTTGTCATACCTCCTACTGGGAACTCCTCCAGAGCACCAGAGACAGACCCCTTCGAATGCTAAGTGCAGAGGTACAGCGTGTGACAGAGAGGGGCTATGTGACAGTAATGTGCATTTAGCTTTGATTTAAGTTGAGCCTTTCTGATTCCCCTTTGCTACCTCAGAGCCCAAGAGAAACAAATAAGGAACCCTAGGGCTCTTCCACAATGTTGTCTGCTTGCTCCTTTTGGACTCTGAGAGGGCTCCTGTAGGGGATGAATGTGGCTGCACCAGCTCATCTCCAAGCCCTGCTGTGAAAAATAAGACTGGTCTCTACCATACTTTGCAGTCTTTATCACACTTGTACGCTCTTGAATCCACACACTCCAGTACTCCTCATAATAAGCAGATTGTTTGCACCCAGAACACTTCAGACTTATGGACATTTTTCTCCCACGCTAAGGCTGTGTTATATGTTGAACCCAAGTATGAATCCTTCCTGAGGAGACTTGGAATAAAGGAAGCACCTCTTTCTAGCTTTCCTGGCCTTGTGCACACACTGCTGCCTTTAACCGTCTTTTAGGCCTCGTGGTGCAATGACCAGCCACTTTTTGGCAATTTGCTCCTCTGCCCTATGGAGGGTGCTAATTCTTCTAGTCTGGAAATGCTCCAACACTCCAGCCCAACCTCTCTTCTCAGGTAGGAAGCCTTTGCTTCTCATCTCTTTCCAATTCCTTTTTCTTCCTTTTTGTGATAGAGCCCATCCAGTCATCTCTCCTGTGGTCACCAATCCTCCTTGTGCTTGGGATCATGTCAGAGGTCTGACAGTGTCCTCCTGCTCTTCCATTCCCAGTGGGTTCCAGCTCCTCTGAGTCACACAACCACCTATCAATGGCACTCCCAAGCTGAGGGGACCACCCCATGCCCTGGTCAGACCTGTAAAGGCACATACATGGTTCCCAACCCCTTCACCCCCATTACTCATTTGGAGGGACAAAGCAGCGATGGAGATGGTTTATTTTTAGAGCCAAGATGAGATTACTATAGAAGATGGAGGACATGGAGTCTCCCCAAATGAGGGATGGAAATCCAGCCCTTAGGCTCCTGCCATTGCATGCAATAGTGTCACCTGTGCCTGGGAAGTCACTAGGGATCAAGCGTACTTCTTCATCAAATATTTGTGTGAGTATGTGACACTCCCTATAACCGTACATATACACCATTAGCTCTTGGGACTTCCTCTTGGCCCATGTCATTGTCAAAATAGAATCATAACCTATTGCAGGGCCAAGAAAAGGACATCCTGGGATGCAATGAGGGAAGATTACCCCATTACTGCTGGGTGTAGAAGGTGCAGCTGTGCTGTGGGGAGGGGAGAGGGTGCTGTCAATAGGCACATGCATGAAATAGTAGAGGCAGAAAGAATTCCATTTTTTTCTGTGTCTATGTAGCTTCCCAGACTGGTAGTTCCAGGTTTCCACATTCCCTGTGATATAGTGTTTGCCTTTCCTTTTCTCTTTGTAAATGGCAACACAGTTTTGTGGATTTTTCTCATGGATCCATTGTCCTTCCAGACCTCACAATGCCCTTTCACTGGCAGATATTAGGGCTGTGCAAAATGTCACTGGCTGTTTCATTTTGATGCTGTTTTGACTCGTTTCAAGCTTGTATGCCACACACAGATGCCAACAAAGGTGGCATCATGGATCACCTTCACCATATTGGCCCCACTGTCAGAAACCATGAACCTGTGAATGAGCTTGCCCTGCCCAATGAACCACCCATGCACCATGCAGTTCATAGAGACAATGATCTCGTTTGCTCTGTGGGACTCATCTATCACCTCCACTTGAAGGAGAGCTCACTGACACTCTGGCTGATCACACCAGTGCCCTGTGACAGAGAGGTAGGCATGATCTCTACCTTGGCTGCTCCAGATGTCTGAGGTGAAGTGCAAAACTATATGTGACCCTGCCTTCTGCAGCTCCTCCCTCAAGTACTCCTTGCATGCCTCATACAGGGAGGGCCCACCGACCTGCTAAAGGTGGTGTGTGTAGCATGCGGTATGATGGGGCCATGAGCACCATGAACCAACTGAACCCTGGCCACTCAACTGAGAAGAAGGGCTGGCTATCCAGATCAAGCATGTCCCCAATTATCTGGGTGATCTCACTCGTCTTGGGAAGGCACCCCTCTTTGTCTGCAGCTTTCCCCCACCGGTCCAGAGTGGGCTCCCTGTGCTTCATGGGAGTGGGGGCTTTAGAACTAAAGGGAGACTTCCCTTTGGGCATGCTCTCACTGGTGTCAGGCTGAGGAGGAAGAAGGGCAAGTGGGGTGCTGCCTCCTGAAAAGCAGCAGCATCGCTGTGGTGGTGAAGTGTTTCATCTCCTTGCCTCGGCTGATTTGCATTCCCAATGCTGGCAGATAGCATACGTGGTATTATCTGCCACCTTAAAATGATCCCACACTACACTACTACTCCCCAACTCTGCTTCTCATTTGAGGGTGCAGATCCTGCCTTATCCCGCTCCTCAGCAGGCAGAGG
Source organism: Alligator sinensis (assembly GCF_000455745.1). Taxonomy (NCBI): domain Eukaryota; kingdom Metazoa; phylum Chordata; order Crocodylia; family Alligatoridae; genus Alligator; species Alligator sinensis. The sequence goes on from NW_005843085.1 coordinate 226,636, forward strand.
CACAATAACAAGGAAAGCTTAGGCACCTGCCCCTCAACCTCCTCTGAGGTGCCTTCCTGTGAAGGAGACCTGGCTCTAGGGGAACTTTGAGGGATGTGGAGCACAAACTCAGATTCCCCCTGGATGCATCTATGTTTGTGGGGGAGGTGGGGGGGGGGAAGATGGGTGGTGGGGGGACTTGCAGCTCTAGCTCTCCTTTTATCCCTTCTAGTCCCTCTCCCTCCCCTGCCAGAGGACCTGGCACCTGCCTTTCCAGCACGCTTCATATTACTCTTTCCTGTGCTGGAAAATGTGTCTCTCTGTGTGTGTAGCTGCAATATCTCTTCTTCTTCTCTGATATATGACTGTGTCTGACTTCTTCTGTGTTGTGTTTAATAATATCTCTTTTTCTTCTATGTTGTATGTCTGTATGACTTCTTCTGTGTTGTGTTTATTGTATGTGTGTGTAACTAAAATAATATCTCTTCTTCTATGATGCATGTATCACACTTGTTCTTCTGTGTTGTGTTTAGTCTGTATCTGCATGTAACTATATGATAGCTCTTCTTCTGTTCTGTGCATGAATATGAGTGTGTGTAGTGTATGTGTTTTTCTGCACAGTGATGGATCACACTGCTGGGGAAAAGCACAGCTTTCTTTTTAAAAAGTGTATGGGGAAAAAAAAACCCAAGAGCAAATAAGAGGTTTTTGGAGGAAGAATAAGTTGAAAGAAATGGATTGGATAAGGATAAGTAGAGGGATTCTAGTTAATAAGATGTATGAAATCCTTTCTAAGAGCAGAAACTATCAGGAGACTGACTAGATAGGAAGCCAAGCCAATCCAGTACCTTTCCAACACTGTTGCTCAGGCAGAAACACCTCACAAAAGGCACAGAAAGGCTGCAGACAGAGACTTGTATGCTGTTTCTACATCCCTCCCCCAGAGCACTGTGATTGGAAGGGGACTCAGGGAAAGATCACAGTCACTGGCCAGCTACAGTTATCAGTCTTCCTCCCCACACCCCCTCCCTCTTCTTAGTTTCTGTTCCCCTGAAAGACTGCCGTCCAAATCTCCAAAACTTTTTCTGAATTGTTTTCTGAATCTTTTCCAAATCAATTTGGGGGGGGGTCCCCCTGATTTGATTCAGATTCTGTGATTTGGTCTCCAAATCAAGTTGAATCTTCTCTGAATCGAATTAGCGACCGAAGCTTCACACACCCTAGTGTACAGGGGTTTGAATTGGCTGGTAACATACTACTCAAAGGGAAAAAGATGGCATAAGGAAGACATCCAATGTTGAGGTGTAACCTCTGGCAAAACAAAAGACTGGGCCCCTTGGCTGTTCCCATTGCAAATTCTGGGAAAATGTATTTAACTGGGCTCCTGCCATCACCCTCAACTATCTTAACAGATGCTAATGGAACTGTCCGAGCAATCAAAAGTTCTGAACTGCAATGCTTAATTTATCAGTTCAAATTGATTTGGTTTGCAGAGGTAATGTGTAGGTGAGCGAGCAAGCTATAACACTGGAAGTGATAACCCAACATTACTTACAGGGGTGAAGTCTGGACTGAGGCCTGCAGGTGTACTGTGTGTGGGGAACTACCAGGACCCTGCTAGAACTCTTCAGGCATTCTCACTCACTGGCAGCTGAAAGAATTCACCTTCTCTCTATTTTAGGACTTCATAAAACAAGAATTATTTCAATACTGTGAAGACTGTGACAGTGTTCCCCGGTACTACCCATTCTGGATTAGTTTGTCATATTATCCTGGAACCAGGAAGTGGGTTTGGGCAGACAGCACACATCTCTCTTCTGTCCTGTAAGCCTGTGTTGCTAGGATGTGTTCACCTTTGCACCAAAGTGCATTACTGGTACCACTATGTAATACACCATGAACCTGGGAGTTCAGATTGCACCAGATACGTGTGGTTTTGAACTTTGTCAGAGCCTCATCTGATAATAGACCGTGCCCCCAGTGCAAGTCCCAAACAGCCCCACCCTTTCATAAGCTCCTGTTTCCCACTGCTCCTGTGAGTGCAATGGTACAGGGTAGGAACACAGCCATGACACCACCTTACATTGCTAACATCTTTCTTCCTAAAAAATGATGTTCTAAAGCCCATCATCACTTTAGAAAGGGCAGCCATTTGGGGATGCTCAAGGGTTTCCAGCATTTGATCATTACCAGGTAGCATGGGAAGGTGGGAAAGGGGAGGCGGTATACTGAAGAGCCACTTAATACATGAGTGCATATGACAGATGCTGTCTGCACTCAGGTGACCTATGGATTACATATGAGAATATGGAAGTGTTTCTCTCACTCACCATGGGAATGGGGACCCCTCTGGGAACAACAAAGAGCTATAGGAGATAGACAAACAAGAGTGTGCACCATGTCTCATCCCAGGAAAAAAAAAATTGGCATGGGTAAGATTAGGTGAGGAAGAAGTGCAGATGGCCAGAATGTGATTTTTAGCACACCCTGTCTTGTACAGTAGGCCATGAGAATGCAAGGATCCCGTGTTTGGATAGAACAGTCTCACCTAACCACTTGTGGCCTTGAGCAGCAAATCATCCCTGATTTTCCTTCTGGTAGGTCATTGTTTAGCATCTTCCACTGTCAGGACAACCAGCACAGAAAGAGCCCCCCCAGCCCTGTGTCTTGTGGTGAGTTCAGGGAGGTGGACATGAACTGTAATCTGTGGACTTCCATTCCAGGTTTGATATCCGAGACCTCAGTCATCAGAATGATCAGGACAGTGTTTGTGCCTATATCCACGGTGGGAGAGCTAAGACTGGAGTCTGAGGAGAAACTCACTTCTGCATTTGTGAGAAGAAGAGGGAGGAACAGGTAGGGGCACATTAAAAGGAAAACCCCATCAGTCATGTTGCCCACAGGGGACTTATCAAGGACATAACTGAAGCAGGGAGAGGAGTGTGGTGGCGTGGAAGTGGATCCATCATCAAACAACCTGGATTCCTGTGCTTTCATGTTCAGGGAGAACAAAAAATCCTAACATGTATCTTGGGGACAGTGGCGCTGCTATCTCACAGAAGGGTGGGATGTCACATACACACAGGCCAACATAATTTATTTCTGGTTCCTTGGGAATCTCATGTGTGTGCCTATTTCCTGAATCATTTCCCCAGCAATTCAGCTGCATGTGCTGGTGCCAACAAACATGGGGTCTTCATTCTTAAATCCCCAGCTCTCACTTTCTTCATCTTGTATTTTGAGTATCCATTGGCAACCACTTGGGCAAAGAAGAAGTCCCAGGAGGCAAGGGTGTGTATAGTCATAGGGGCATCACAGACCCCTGGAAATGAGAGATGGAAAAGTACCTGCCATCCTGCAGTGGCTGCCCCTCCCTAGGCACAGATGCCCCCTGTTCTCTGCAAGGCAGAGCCTGGTATTACCCAACTACCAGAACCCTGTGTCCAGGGTTTCCTTCATTTGCCTAGGGAGACTTCATGGCCTCTATATGTTATGGGATTTTTCTCTTGCTTTGGAAATAAATCATTGCCCACTATCCCTGTGCCTCTATGTATGAATAATGGGGGTGGGCAGGTCAGAGACAGGAATACACACCTTGGCAACTCTGCCAGGGCCAGTGTCATACAAGGCTGTGAGTGGCTGGGTTTGGAGGTCACCTCAGGCTCAGAACCAGGAAGTCAGAAGCCAGGAGATCTGTTTGGAGGACCAAGTGGAGGATCCAGAGGGTCAGGCAGAGAGCGATGTCAGGGCTGCCAGCTCAGGTACCTAAGGAATCTGTTTCCCAGTAGCAGCATGCACCAGGGTTGCAACAGCCTAGGTACAGGGTTGAGCCTTATTGCCTGGACACTTTCCCCTCCAAGACAGGGCTTTATATGGGAAAGGGTAAGAGGAGGTCAGTGGACCTTCGCTGGTCACTCTGGTGTCAGGGAGTCAGTATGTGCCTAGGCCCAGGCAGAGATTTCTGGCCTCCTGTGTCTGCTCCAAGGTTTTGTTTTGGAGAATCTAGACTGGGGTGAGGCATCACATCACAGAAGCTAAAGATCTGTGTCCAAGACTATGGTCTGACAACTGGGGCAGGTCCACAGCCCAAAGGGATCTGTTCAGTGTGCCCAGGTTGGCAGTACCATTGGAAAGAGGAGCGGGGAGTTTGATGTTAGGCATTCTCCCACCTATGCCAGTGATGGGCACTGGCCTATGTTGCCCTGGCCTGTCTGTTGGCACTGCAGAAATGTGTGTTTCTGAGCAAAGAGTACTGACCAGGTCTCAGGCTGGGGACAGCATTGATTCCTGTGCTGTTCAGAAGCTCACTGGGGTAGAGGCAGTTTTGGCTGAGCCCTGCACCTGGAGTACAGGAGAGAGAGTCCCAAGCTTCCCTGAGGAGGTCTGGATTGCAGTCAGACACTGTCCCTCCTTTCAGTGGCTCCAGGGGGTAGTTAGGACCCAGGGTAGTGCTGGTCATGGTTCTGGTGAAGATGCTGCTGTTCTGAGGGATAAGTAATAAAAGAGGGGAAAAGAGAGAAGGTGATGAAGGTTGGGGCAACCATTTCCCAGTCCCTTACCAGTTCTGCCAGTGCCAGAGCAGCCCTGAGCTGGGGAAAGGCCCTGAGATCAAAGGCCGGGGCAATAGGTTCCAACATGGGTGTTTATAGTTTCCTCCATTCCCTCTGTCCTTCACAAATGCTGATCTGGGTGTGCCTCTGGCATCCCACCCACTTACCAGGGCCTCTGTCTGGCATCCATGGGCTGAAGTCCTGGGGGGCCCAAGGAAACAGGCCTCCAGAGTATGTTTTGCTGATAATCAGCATGTGTTCTACTGACATGTGTTTTACTAGTGACCAGGGATCCTGGTTTTCTCTGTTCAAAAAAGACAAAATCTCTGATTAAAAACAAAACACAAACCCAAATCACAGATTGAAAACCCACAAATCTGCATTTTTCCTTGATTAAAATAAAACACTACTATATGCATGGATGTCAGTTTAACACAATGTTCACTAGGACATGGGTCCAGCTCTGACTGTCCCTTCCCCCACCCAGCTTCTTTGTGGTGCTGGAAGGTCCTGATATTCCAGTATTCTTTCTCTGCTGTTTCCCCTAACTCATAAGCTACAGCCCCCTGGCCCTGCCAGTGCCCCTCAATCCTGACCCATACCCCTCAAGCCCTGCCAGTGCCCCTCACTGCCCACCGACAGCCTGCACCCACCCATTTCTGCTAGTGCCCATCACTTGTTACCAGTGTCTGTCTCCTCCCCCAGTCCTTCTAGAGGTGCCTCCCAGCTGCCAGGGCTACAGGACCAGGGCCAAGGCCTGCACTCCCCTCCCACCCCCAGCAGCACCAAAACCCCAGATGTCACCTGATGGCTAGAAAGTGTTTTTTGCTTTTGGGAACTGACTTATAGGTAAAGTAGCTATGCATTAGAATAATGATCCAGAGCAACAGCAAGGGTTAATTGATTTCTAAAATGTCTGTTTGTGACAAAGTTTTTTCAAGGCCTGCTGTATCTGACAGGCAAGCAGCAAACAGACACACATGGGAAATTAAAGACATATACCACCTTGTTCCATGACCTGAGATAAGGTGGTACCAGATCAGTTCCCAGCTGCAGAATCCTTGGGATTTCCAGTTTTTGGGGAACAAACCAAATTAGGAGAAGACCAGTAAAGCCTAAATTAGGATCTGTGCATGTGACGGGTTTGTGAAACAAAGGATTATGCTTGCAAGATGGAACATGAAGAGTATGATGACAACAGGGAGACCAGTCAGTGATGGACAGAAATGAAGTCATCAAGAAGGGCAAAGGATACAAAATAAGGGATTTTAGAGCAGCAAAGGGTCCACCAAGAGGGGCACCCAAGGCCACCATAAGAAGAGGGCACACCACCAGCCAATCTCACCCAACCCACTGGCACAGTGTGGAAAGGCTTAGCCTCCAACCTTCAGGCTGCTGACATCTGACATTCAAGAGAGAACCTCAAAGTGAAGCTTCAGTACTGGCCAGACATACCTTCCCCCTGTGACAGGTCTAGGACTGGTAGATATAGAATTGTTTGTATTATTCTTGTCTGCTATCACTGCGTATCAATAAAATTCACCTATTATCGAATGCAAAGGTTATGGTTGGTCTGCGGGTTTGGGGGTCTGCCCAGAACAGGGTATCTGGATCTTGAATGCAGTGCCAACGCCACCCATGGAAGGCAGCATGTACTGCAGCTGGAGCAGAGTACAGAACCCTGTAGTGGCCGTGCTGCCTGCCCACCAGCAAGGGGAGTTTTGCCCCTGCTGTTGCCAGGCAGGCAAAGGACACCTCGCTATGGATGCACCTGGCATGGGGATACCAACAGTAGAATCAAGTGTCTATGCTTTGCTTTGCTGAGGGAGCCCCAGGTAAAGGGCAGCAGGGCAAGGAACCCAAAGCCCACAGCAGACAGCCTTCATCTGCCCCTGTTCTGTGCAAAAATTTGGGGGCATGTGCCCCTCCATTACTCCCTTCCTGCAAGCGTACGCAATGGTGAGGCGCCACCCCCTGGATGAACCACACGTGGCTCCTTCCCACTCCCAATATTGGCCCTGCAGCCCTGCATTCCCACGCCAGCCCTAGACACCATGCAACACTTTGACTGGATGGCAACTCCAGCCCCAGCCCTGCCCTAGTCCCTCCCTCCTATCTATAGGCGATGGATAAGGGAGGAATAGGAGGCACATTTGCCCATGACAGGGCTGCCACCGGAACCTGCGGGAGCTCACCAACTCCGTCCCTGACACCAGCTCTGGTCCTGCTGCTGACGTGGTGCCAACTCAAAAGGCACCAGTCACCTGTGCTCTTACCCTCACCATGGGGGCCTCAGTCTGCACTCCTCACCAAGATTTATCTGGATGCAGCTGCAGGAGCTGCTGTCCATGCTGCCTGGCTGCCAAGTGCACGTGGACACGCATATAAGCATGGTGTCCCCTGCCTGTGATAGCCCACTTCCCATTCCCCACAGCCTTAAACAGCCCCTTGTGGGCTGGAAATTTGCCAGTCTGCAAGGGGAAAACAGCTCTTTCCTGCTTTTTTTCTCCTTCAGACAAGAAAATCCATGTTTTTCCATTTTTTTTTTTCTGTGGCCATCAAAAAACCTGGATGTCAGCTGATGAGACATTCTATTTGCAAGCGATGGGCAGTGAGTACTAAAGCCCATTGGCCTACACTGAAAATTCTATGTAAAGAGGCCTGGAATACAGTTTTGTATTTTTTAATGGAAGAGCCATGTTCACAGTAGACTGCCCATGTCTCTCATGCTTGTGGTGCAGCCACTTCTTTGTTTCTGACCACTCCCTCTAATCTGTACAGCAGTGTTAATATAGATGTCCTGTGACCGCTGAACCAAAGCCTGGGGCCAAAAGGCTCAAACAAGAGTGTTTACAGTTTAGCCTCCAAACAGATATTCAGGCCCCTCCATCTTCTCAGCCTTTATAGATTCATAGATTGCTAGGGGTTGGAAGGGGCATTGCAGATCATCAGGTCCAGCCCCCCCCCCCGGCTCTGGCAGGAAGACAACTGGGTTTAGGTGACCCCAGAGAGGTGACTGTCTAGGCTCCTCTTGAAAACCTTCAGCATAGGTGGCTGAACTACCCCTGGAGGGACTTTATTCCACAGTCTGGACACCCTGACTGTGAAGGAGTTTTTTTTTCTGAGTATTAAGCCTGAAACAGCCTTCCAGGAGTTTGTATCCATTGGTCCTGGTCTTCCCTGGGGGTGCCCTAGTGAATAGTTCACTGAGCTCCTGATGCACTCCTCTGATATAGCGGTAAGATGCTATCATGTCCACTCTCTACCGTCTCTTCTTTAGGCTAAAGAGGCCCAGGACCCTCAGCCTATCCTCGTACGGCTTGACTTGCAAGTCCCTGATCATATGGATGGCTCTTTTCTGGACCCTCTCAAGTTTTCCCATGTCCTTATCAAAGTGTGGCACACAGAACTGGATGCAGTACTCCAGCTGGGGTCTCACCAGTACTGAGTACAGTGGGAGTTATCACTTCCTTAGTTTTACATGAGATGGATCAGTTGATGCATGCCAGCGTGTTGTTTGCCCTGCTGGCCACTGTGTCGCACTGATAGCTCATATTCATATGATGGTCAATCATTACTGTTAGGTCCCTTTCAGCCATGGTGTAAGTCAAGCTGTCACCACCAAGCCTGTATATGTTCTGAGGGTTGTTTTCCCCCAGATAGAGCACCATATACTTGGAAGTGTTAAACTTTATCTAGTTATTGTCTGCCCAACTCTTGAGCCTGTCCGGGTCTACATGTCAACCTATCTTCTGGTGTGACCACACTACCCCATAACCTGGTGTCATCTGCAAACTTAGCCAGTGAGCTTTTCACTCCCCTATCCAAATCATTGATAAAGATGTTGAAAAGCAGCGGTCCAAGCACAGACCCTTGAGGGACACCACTGGCCACTTCACACCAGGATGACACAGATCTGTTCATGAGAGCTCTCTGGGACCTACCCTGTAGGCAGTTTGCCACCCACTGAACCATTGAGCAGATGAGCGCACAATCTTCAAGTTTTCCCACAAGGATAACATGGGATAGTAGATCGAGAGCCTTTTGGAAGTCTTGATATACAAAGTAGAGCTTCCTCTCGTGCGTGGATGTCCTCTACCTGACTCAAGAAGTCTATGGGCCAACGAGAGGCAAAGCGCTGCTCGACCTGGTACTGGCTACTGGGGATGACCTAGTCGGTGACCTAGTGATCGATGGGAAGCTGGGTGACAGTGACCATGAGCTGATCACCTTCACCATCCGCCGAAAAGCTGGCAAGTCGGTCAGCAACACGCAAGTCCTTGACTTCAGGAAAGCCGACTTTGACAAGCTCAGGAGGCTTGTCAGTGAGGCCCTAAGGGACCGTGACCACAGGGAGAGGGGAGTTCAAGAGGAGTGGTTGCTCCTCAAGGGAGCGATCCTCAATGCACAAACTAAGTCTATTCCATCTCGGAGGAAAGGCAGCAAGAGGGCACAGCAGCCCCCCTGGCTCTCCAGGGACCTAGCAGACCTCCTGAGGCTAAAAAGAAAGGCCTACAAAGGATGGAGGATGGGAGTCACCTCCAAGGAGAATTATTCTGCACTGGTCCGGTCCTGTAGGGAGCAGACCAGGAAAGCCAAGGCTGCAACTGAACTCCAACTAGCTTTGAGCATCAAGGACAATAAAAAGTCCTTTTTCAGATATGTGGGGAGCCGGAGGAAAAGCAGGGGCAACATTGGACTCCTGATGAACCAGATGGGGCAACTGACAACTGACGCCCAGGAAAAAGCCAACCTATTAAATAGGTACTTTGCGTCAGTCTTTCATCAGTCCCATGGGACGCCCATGCCCGCTACAGGGCCGGGAAGTCCGGGTGAGGGTGATCCCCTGCCCTCCATTAATGCTGACTTTCTGAAGGAACATCTTGAGAAGCTGGATACCTTCAAGTCAGCCGGCCCTGACAATCTTCACCCCAGGGTACTCAAGGAGCTGGCGAGCATCATAGCCCAGCCTCTAGCACGGATCTTTGAAAACTCTTGGCGCTCTGGTGTAGTGCCCGAAGACTGGAAGAAGGCCAATGTGGTGCCTATCTTCAAGAAAGGGAGGAAAGTGGATCCGGCTAACTATAGGCCCATCAGCCTGACTTCTATCCCGGGGAAGATCTTAGAAAAGTTTATTAAAGAGGCCATCCTTAATGGACTGGCCGACGCCAACATCTTAAGGGATAGCCAGCACGGGTTTGTTGCGGGTAGGTCTTGCTTGACCAATCTCATTTCCTTCTACGACCAGGTGACCTATCACCTGGACAAGGGAGAAGAGATTGATGTCATATATCTTGACTTCAAAAAAGCCTTCGATCTGGTGTCCCATGATCGCCTCTTGGAGAAACTGGCCAATTGTCGCCTTGGGTCCTCCACGATCCACTGGCTGGAAAATTGGCTCCGGGGTCGGACCCAGAGGGTAGTAATCGATGGAAGTCACTCATCGTGGTGTCCTGTGACCAGTGGGGTCCCCCAAGGCTCTGTCCTTGGACCCATACTGTTCAACATCTTCATTAATGATGTGGACACTGGAGTCAGAAGCGATC
>NW_005843085.1:237271-241697 GCF_000455745.1 Alligator sinensis
AATTTCTTTACTGTCCGAGCCCCCAAGGTCTGGAACAGCTTGCCACCGGAGGTGGTTCAAGCGCCTTCATTGAACACCTTCAAGATGAAACTGGATGCTCATCTTGCTGGGATCCTATGACCCCAGCTGACTTCCTGCCCTTTGGGCAGGGGGCTGGACTCGATGATCTTCCGAGGTCCCTTCCAGCCCTGATGTCTATGAAATCTATGAAATCTATGAAAGTATACCACGTCTTTCGTGTCCAGGTGGTGAGAGACCTTCACAAGTGCTGAGCAGGGAATGTCCCATGGATCCTGTTTTTCTACCCAGGCCTTTCTCTCGTGCATCAAGGCCTGGGTTCTCAGAGTCCCCAAGACAAATAGGTTCCCAGAATCCACTGATTCCTGTGAAAAGGCACAGATAGTGGGTGCTAAACTCTATTAGCCTGCATTGAAAATCCTGTCCAAAGCACCTGAAATAGGGTCCTAAGTTTTTTATAGAAAAGCAGAGTTTGCCACTGGGTACCTGTTTGTCACCTCCTCTCTATACACTTCTCTGTTTCTTAAAGTTGCCCATGGCCTGGGCCGCATCCCCATCCACGCTTCATTGGCTGTCCCTCAGCCAGTCCAGGTGACTTTGCTATGTGTGCTATAGGGTAATGTGTTTAACTGTGTGTGCAAGAGCAGTACATTTCATGGAAGAAGCAAAGATTTTCTGTGCAGTTTTGTTGGAACAGTGGACAGTCAGTCAGTCTTCCTGTCCTGGGAGCGCTGGGCCCCTTCAAGCAGGGTGAGGTGACAGAAAACCCCATGTCACACACGGCCTCTGAGCTCCTCTCCCTGCACAAACTTGCACTCACACGCAGCACACACTAGCCAGTTGGATGTGCCGCTTGTGAGTTGTGTTCTTTAACACCCATCTCTGTGGATGCACATGCAGGTACGCTTTCCACTGGGTCCAGGCAGGGCTGTTGTGGCTTTATGAGAGCAGGGCTGGAGGCAGGATTCAGCTGTTCTTCTCTGAAAGGAGGAGGAGGGATTTGTGTTATAATACAGTCTAAGTCTGTTCTGAGGAGCTGCGGTGGGGAGGCAGTCATGTTCAGCTGGAGGGACGACTGCCTGGGCTATATCTCTAGAAAGGCTGAGGTCCTGTGCTGGGACAGCAGGAGGAAGCAAGAAGACTAACAGCAGACAGGGCTGCATTGGAAGGAGTGGTGCCATCAGATTGAGGGAAGTGATTGGTCCATTCAGTTATGCTCTGGAGATGCAACATCTGGGGTATTGTGTCCAGTTTGGGGCCCCCCACAATAGAAAGGGTGTGGACAGGTTGGAGAGAGTCCAGAAGAGGGCAGTGAAAATGGTTCAGGGGCTGGGGAAATGACTACTGGAGAGAGGCTGGGGGAACTGGGTTTATTTGGCCTGCTGAAGAGAAGACTGTGAGGGGAATCGATAGCAGCCTTTAAGTGCCTGAAGGGGGTTTCCAAAGAGGATGGAGCTAGACTGCTCTCAGTGGTGGCAGATGACAGAACAAGGAGCAACCGTCTCAAGTTGCAGCAAGAGGGTTTTAAGGTGGATATTAGGAAAAACTTTCTCACTAGGAGGGTGGTGAAGCACTGGAGTGGGTTACCTAGGGAGGTGATGGACTCTCCATCCTTGGAGGTTTTTAAAGCTTGGCTTGAAAAAGCCCTGGCTGGGATGATCTAGTTGGGAATGGTCCTGCTTTGAGCCGGGGGTTGGACTAGATGACCTTCTGAGGCCCCTTCCAACCCTAATTTTCTATGAGTCTATGAAACAACAGAAGGTAAAGGGTAAAATTACTGAGCTTGGTCTTAGCCCTTTATTGGCTTCTTATCTAAGAAACCATTACCCTGGATGCCACAGCTGGCTGCATTATTCAGCAGTGATGCAGTAACCTGCCACTGCCAAGGCAGTGGTTTCTGAGAACTTCAATTCTGGGGGCTTGGGACAGCCAGTTAGGAATATTCTGAGAGATCCTGAGTCTCCTGTGTCCAATGAGAGTGTAAAGGATGCTGCCATTTCAAGAGGGAATTTATCTCTCTCTCTCTCTTTTTTTCTTCCACTCTTTATTTTGCAATATTATTGGAATCTTTATCCCTTTTGCTCAGACGTGCAATGGCAACGTGTTTGGAAACCACGATCATTCTCACTGACGAATAACCATTTCTTTCTCAGCTGTAGCACCACGGGGCTGCACTTGCTGTGTCTGAGTCAGTCCTAGACCTACTAATTACTTCTCGCACCTCTGAATGCATTTCAGTCGTGTCTAAATCGTCTCTGCTAGAACTCACTGGGAATGCATGAGCAGGAAGACACTATGTTAGACATGCAAATGGGAACTCCTCCAGGGCACCAGAAACAGACCCCTTCACGTGTCAAGTGCAGAGGTACAGCGTGTGACAGAGAGGGGCTGTGGGACAATAATGTGCATTCAGCTTGGATTTAAGCTCAGCCTTTCTGATTCCTCTCTTCCACCTCAGAGCCAATAAAAACAAACAAGAAACCCTCCTGCCCTCCCTCAGTGCTGTTGCTCTTTCCTTTGGGTCTCATAGGGGGCTCCTGTAGGTGATGGGCATGGCTGCAGCAGCTCATCCCTAAGCCCTGCTGTGAAGCATGAGACTGGCCACTACCACCCTTTATACTCTGTACATTCTTGAATCCACACACTCCAGTACTGCTCATAATACGCCTATGTTTTGCACCCAAAATACTTCATATTTGTGCAGGTTTTATTCCTGAAATACTTCTAGTAGGCTCAGGCCATGTTATGTGTCAAACTCAGGTGTGAGGCCTGCCTGTGGATACCTGGAAGAAAGGAAATGCATCTCCTAGCTTTCCTGGACTTGTGCACACACTGCTGCCTTTAATATTCTTGTAGGCCTCTTGACCCAGTGCCTGGCCAGTTTTGGGCAGTTTGCTTCTCTGCCTTATGGAGGATGATGGCTCTTTTAGTTTGGAAAAGCTCCAACACTCCAGCCCAACCTCTCTTCTCAGGTGGGAAGCCTTCCCTTCTCATCTCTTTTCATTTCCTTTTTCTCCTTTTCTGTGCTAGAGCCCACCCAGCCATCTCTCCTGTGGTCACCAATTCCCCTGGTGCTTGGGATCATGACACTGTGCCTGCTTTTCCTGATCACTGCCAGGGTCTACGGTGCTCAAGGTAAGTGTGCAATAGGATCCCAGCTTGACCTATGATTTTCTGTAAACATGTACAGACAAGTAGGGGTTAAATATGTACAGGTCAGTTAAATATGTACAAGTCAGTTAGACATTTTTATGACACGAAATAGCTCTACTAATGTAAAGAGGAGATGTTTTCTTTGCTCATGGTGCCTTCACAGCTGTGGTACAGATAACTCTCACCTGAGAGACCAGTTGGCCAAGGGGGTGTATATTTTCTTTCATAACTCCCAAGGTAACCCGTAACAGAAATGCCATGCAGATCAAAGGCTTCAGGTGGGAAGTGGTGAAGTTTCTAGGTGGGGAATGAACTAGATGAGCAAGGAGAGAAGTGTAGTGAATGGCAGTAAAATTTGCCAAGGCAGAAGTAAGTGAGAGAGCAGCAGGAGTGTAGATAGGAGTTTTGGGGGCAGAATTTTTCAAGTGAGCATGGATTCAAAATGTAGACAACATTACTGAGGTCTGTAATAACTCCTGTATCCCAGAGGAGCAGAGAGAACAGAAACTTTCTGCCCTTGTTCCAAGTTTCTCTGATGCTGTTAAGGTCTTTATTCCACCCTGGCTAATGTGTGAAATTAGATCTACTTTTACTGAGGGTTTCCTGGTCGGTCCTCTGTCAAAACTTTTCATATGTCCAGCGACTCAATTTCTCTGTCTTAGCAGTGGATGGAGGGAGTCTAACTAATCATTTTGGAGAAAGACAGGGAGTATTTGACCTGCAGGGAAATCTGAAAAATTGAGAAAATTGTTTTTTTGTAGTTTGAAAGTCTTTCTGTAATTATTGTAGAATCCAAAGCAGTTTTTTGGGGGTTATATATATATTGGAACAAACAAGATAATTAAAGAACACAATTCCTGCATCCCCCCCACCCCGCACCACCCCAACCCCCCAAAATAATTCTTTTCTGTGGTGGTTGGTATAGCTTAGACACACCTGAATTACATTTATAATCAGGAAACAATGTAAATTCAAAGAAAAAAATTCATGCCAAGAAACAGCATTTCAGTTTAAAATCCTTGTGTTACTGTTTTCAGAGAGCAGGAGCAAGCTGTGTTTGCCTGATGTCAGGCAGAATGCAAGGCAGATATGCACCTTACTGAGTAACTAAGTAAGATACATATAGAGCCCAAGCTTCCTGGAAGTCAAGTTGACTCCACTGGATTCAGTAAAAGGAAAACGTCGAGCTGTGTATAAAGTGGCATGAGTGATTTAAATACAAAAGTTGGAAAAAGAGGATGGGGAGGAAGAGGGA
>NW_005843085.1:241707-260761 GCF_000455745.1 Alligator sinensis
CAGTGCTTGGTGAGGCAAACAAGAAAAGACCCTTAGGATCAAAGGGGTGAACAAAGGTAATGCAGTAACAGGATATGAATCCATAGTCCCCGTTTAACCCTCATCCATTCTCATGAAACCATAATCATTGTTGTTCTCATGGGGTAACTTGTTACCTGACCCACATGAGCAAAATAGAACCAGTGACAACAGTATAAATGTACCAAAAAATTTTAATTAAACATGCAGATTGTTTGAAAGAGTATTTATAATGATTTGAACCCAAAATAGTATTTAACTAGAGCTATGAACAAAATTTAAACTTTTTTTACAGTTTCAAAATGTGAATGAACAATTTGTTATGTTTGCAGCTCACACTGTTTACAAACTAGAAATTACTTACAAAAACATGTCCTAACTGTTTTAACTAAATATTGCATTCCTCACATAGCAGCAGTGATGTACTGTGGTGCACACAAGCAAATCACTTGCAATCTTTGAATTGCTTTCGGGTTTTGTGGTCATCTGTCTTTGGACAAAAAGCACAACATCCACTCATGCTTGCAGAAGGTTCTACTGGGTTACATTGTGGCAATTTCTAATTTAGAGCAGTCATACCAGACTTGATTTACTTAGATTATGTGTATCCATTATTCTTCATTTTATTTGTCTGTTGATCAGTTGCTTCCCAAGCTCTTACAAAAAAAATGCCATCTTCTTAAATGTAATCTTTGTTTTCCAGATTGTATTGCGGCTTAACCAAATGATGAGGCTGGAAATGGCAGCCACATTCAGCGTATTGAAAAACAGTGTCATTGGCCACCTGTTGATTTTCCATTTGCAGGTGGTCATACAGACTAAGTGGTCAAGTTTATCCACCCCACCCTTATTTTTATTGTAGTTATGGATGATTTCCAGCTCTTTTTGCCCTCCACCCACTAACAGGTCATGGCTCATGCTTGACAGCAACAGCACAAATTTGAACTTCTTTGGAACATGGGAAGCTAGGGTGAGTCCCCCGTCAAAAGAAAAAAAACGGATGAAAAATGTTGCCTTCTTCGACTTGCTTGCAGTTAGTTTGGAAGATCAGCCTTGTTTTTCTGAATCATACCTACATAGGTCGTCCTGCTGTAGCAGTCTTTCTGCTAGGTCAGTACTTGTGAAGAAACTTTCACCCACAATATTCCTTTCTGTCTTGTACCAGGGATGAACCAATTTTTCAATGACCTGCATACCGAGATTGCCTTGGCGTGGAGCTTCTGGTTGCTTGCCCAGGTAAATTTCTCTAGAAAAGGGAGGATGATGTTGCTGCATCACAGTCCCACCAGTATTTCAAGCTATATTTGGCAGGCTTACTGGGCATATACTGTCTGAACGGTCATCGACCCCTGAATGCAATGAGGTGTTCATCAGCTGTCAGGTGTATCCCTGGAATATACAATTTCCTGAGTTGCTCCACAAATTGTGTCCAAATATCTCTGAAGGCAGTATGGTTGTCCACAGCTCCCCTTTCCTTACCTGTCAGTATGTTGCCAAATCTCAGGTAGTTGGTGATTTGACAGAATCATTTTAAACTCATGGTGGCACAGAAGCGAGGCTGCCCAGTGGGTTGCTCCCACAACCCCTCCAGTGACTCATGGCCACCATGGTATAGACCACTCAGCAGTAGGAGGCTAACGTAAGCTTTCAGTTCTGTTTCATCCAGCTTTTTCCACTCCTTTCTATTTTCAGGATGGTTATCATTTCACTCCCTGAATCTTCTTTCTGACTCTCTGTTTGCTTCTCTTCTGATAAGAGTCAGCATATCTTGTGAGAGAAAAAAGGTGGAACATTTCTACCACTGTGTCTTTATTACTTTCTCTTGTTGGCCCAGCAGTTTCATGGACTATGTCCTTGACTGTTCTCCGATGATGTATTAACTGTGGACATTTTTCCCACACTCTGCCATTCTTCCTTTAATGGTGTCATCATCTGCAATGTTTTCTGGGGGCGGTGGCAGTGGCTCTGCTCCACGTCCTGCTATAGCTCTCCTCTGTCTTCCACAGCACCTCCGGGCTGGTCCTCTTCCCTTTCCCACTGGAAGTCTTGGCATCACTTCTGCTTGTGGTACCAACTCCTGCTCATTGCTTTGGGATAAGATTTTGTGAGTGGATGTGTCACTGTCATCCCCAGTTACCTGTGCAAGATAGGCTTCAGCACTGAGTATGCACTGACTTCTCATCCTGGACTGCAGAAAAAAAGATAAAAATTATTACCACTGAATACGTATAAATAACAATCAAAGACAAGCCTGTCCACCTATGCTGTCACAGAACCAATTCTGCCTTGCCCTGTGGCAGCACAGGTAGCACCCTCTCCTTCTGGGCACAGAAGCCAGAGGCCAGCACCTACCCTTTACACGCAAGCCAAATGTGGGTGGATGCTGTTTGGGAACCACCCATGCAGGGGCTAATTGAAAGAAGGTAAAAGGGTAATTGGGGGTGTTAAGCCCTTATCGTTGAAGGGGACTCCATAGTGTATGTTGTATTGCAGTATGATTGATGCTGTTCTACTTCTTTTCTGCTGTCCCTTTGCTCCTTGTCTTCATTTCCAACAAATGCAGGGCAAACTAGCTTGTATTTTATGAAAGAGGAGGTGAGGTAGAGTTTTGTCATGAAAAAAGAGAGCAGAGGTAGATTTGGGTGTGACAAAGGGTGTGTTTTTTTGGATTTTTTTTGCAAAGGGCAGGATGTTTTGATGACCTTGCAGCCTGCAAACAAAGTGGTTAGCCAAAGGGATTACCACATGTTCTGCAAAAGCAGAGTGGAGGATGGCTATCTATTACTTACTATGGATACCTGAGGTGAACATGAATGAGGTATGGATGAATGCTGACCTTTCAGATGCATACACCAAAAGTGGCTAAGCAGGTCTACGCCTGTCATTTATACAGTAATTGCATTGGGGTAACAAATTATCTGAATGTGTTAACATGGGCTTGGGGCTAATTGTTTCCCTATATGGAAAAACACATTCACACCTGGGGTAACATGTTACCCTGTTTTTCAGTTTTTCATCTACAGAGAGCAAACCATTCATGTAAGCTGGCTGTTCTTTGGGGGTATTGTGCACTCCAGTGCCATGTATAATGTCCTAAAAAGGGAAAAAAAAAATAATTAAGTTTAAGATACTGTACAAAATATGTGTCTGGGGTAGGAAATTGCTAGAGGTGTGTGAAATGGGCTCTATTTGATATGGGTTCAGCCTGAATCAGGGACAGTGATTTGATTCATTGATTCAGATCACTGTCCCTGATTTGATTTGGCCAAATCTGAATCTGAAGATTTGATGCTGATTTGGAGAGTCAGCAATTCAGCCATAGACTGGGGACCCCCCACCCCGTGCTTCTGTGGGAAGCTCCATGCGCCCCAGCACTGCAGCCATTCATGCCGCGTGCTACCTAGAGGTATGTAGAAAAAACATTTAAAGCTGTGTCTATGTCTGAATCACTGAATCTTTCTAAATCTCTCCAAATCAATTAGAAGGGTTCTGATTTGATTTGGAGAGTTTAAAGGGTCCTCTGATTCAATTTGGATTTGGAGATTTGGCCACCGAATCGTGCCAAATTGCTACTGAATCAAATCAGGGACTGAAGATTCACAGAGCCCTAGAAATTACCCCATGGAAAGATATGAACGTTAAACCATACTAACACAATCCAGTTCTTGGGTGATTCTTTTTTCTGCAACTTTCCATTCAAACTGGTTTTTTTTTTACATTTTTTTGCTTCCTGAGCTCAGAAATCCTCAGGTCTTTGATAGAGAGTCCAGGGAGGTTAAAGTGTTCTGACATGGACCCTGGTGTCTCTATAGCTGTTGTCAGGTTGGTGTGCTTTCATTCTTACCCATCGAGATCACCAATGTAGCACCAGCCAGGCACTGTAAGCAGATATGACATTGGCAGAGTAGCAGGTGGGTGACCCTTGGATGCTGTACTCCTTGTTAATGGTCCAGTGACAATGTGGCTTGAATTGCTATGGGGGCACAGGAGGCATTTGGGTCCATTGCAATGCTTGGTGCCTCAGTGAGGTTAAGAGTTAGGTAATCTGTTGCTTGAGCAAGGTTTTTTACGGTTGGGGGCTGTCAGTAAGCCAGTGCAGATTTACACCCCGTGGCTACCTTGAGACAATCATACTTTTCAAGAAAGGTTTAGACATCTATAATGATGTGTCTCAGGTGCTGAAGCTGGGGACTGTAGGCAACATCAGGAAGCATTCTGTTGTCCTAATTCCAGAGTTGGTACTGCAGGCAGTGGGAATGGAGGCTGAGTCTGACTTTATTAATTTGAGTAGCAACAATTTGGGAATTGAATTGGAATGGAACGAATCCTTGCTCCAGATCTTTAAGGTATGCATCCCAGTAGGTGGGATCAGAGTAGATAAGGTTGTGACATACAGCTTGGCTGCAGAGGATGGATCTAATGGTGTGCTTAGTAGAAAAGCTGATGGCACAAAGGTAGCTGCAGCATCCTGTTGGTTTGTCACATATTGTGGTGGTGAAGTGGTAACTGCAAAACCTCACTTTAGTATGTAGGAAATGTATGTGCTTGGTAGAGTATTCCAGAGTTGGTTTCATGGAGGGGGGGCAGGTGGCAAAGTCCTGGTGAAATTGCTCTACAAACTCCTTCCCATATATCCATATTGTGAAAAAGATCTTTGATGTACCTGAGGTACTCCAGGTGGATAAGAGGGCAGCAGTGGAGTAAATGGACTTCAAGAGATGTCCTAAACATGTTGGCATATTGGGTGGGGAGGGGAATATAAGAGTCTAATGGAAACAGGAGCAGTTTTCTAATGGGGAATAAAGTTCCTTATCCCTTATAATCCATCCTAATGGAAGAGGCTGGCACGCAGACACATGACATCCACAGTTACTATGTTCAGCACAGACCACGGGACAAAACCTAGAGGTATTTGTAAAACATTATAACAGCACCACATTGTTACCAATACATCTTTGGGTTACTAATTTGCTCTGTGACCAGTCAGGAGGGTTCTGCCAAACAAGGTAGGTCAAGCAGGGGAAGACCTGGATTTCAGTTCTGCATAAAACCCCCGAAGGAACAAAGCTTTTGCTGGTTTGGAAGTTCTGTTACCCTCAGAGGGGAGCACAGAGCCTGAGCCTGGATGTTTCTTATCAAAATGAAATCTTCCCCTTACTGTCTGGGGGCTTGGAAGCCACTGGAGGCCCAGCTCCGAGGCAGCTCTGAAAGGTAGCTGTAGTGGAGCCCTGACTCCTTTTACCTTCCTGCACAGGTTGTAAGTTTAGCCTCTGCTGTTGAGAAGGGGTAAGGTCAGTGTCTGGTGTTTAGTCTGGTCCTGCAGGGTCTTCCATGCTAGCGACTACCCACATGGTACCTCTTGCCAGCCCCAGCAGCATTAGAGGGGTGGAGGGGATGATGACGTTAGATCATAGATGTGGGAGGTGGGTTATTGGGAATAGGGGAGCTTTCTATCATTTATCGCATCACAGATACATGATACCTTGAAGAGCCATATGGTACATGAATGTATCCCATGGATACCATCTGGTCTCATGTGATCTGTGAATTGTATGGGAAACTGGGGCCTCCTCTCTCACCCACCTTGGGGTGGAGACCTCTCTGAGTCAGCATGCAGGCACAGGATAGGGAGGAAAGAAAATGTTTTGCAAATTTGATTCCAGGACCAATTTCTGGAGGACTGAAATGCCCTCATGTGAAGTTTGTTGAGGAATCAAAGTTGAGCACACCCTGCCTTATAAATGTTCCATGAGAGTGCAGCTGTCCTTTGCTACCTGTTTCTCATCCAACCAATTACAGGCCTGAGCTGCAAAGCATCTCTGACCTTCCTTTTGCTGGGTCATGGCTTGGACGTCCCCTGTGGTCAGTGCTATAAGCAGGGAGAACTCACAGCTCTGTGTCCTAACACAGGGGTCAGAAGAATCGACCTGATTGTGCCCCATGACTTTGCCTTCCAGGTTTGTGCTCTCAGACCCCAGTCCTCAGAATTATCGAGATGGAGCGTGTGCATTTTTGCAAGGTGAAAAAGTGAAACCTGGAGGCTGCGGAGATACTTGGTTCTGCATTTGTGAGACGAAGAAGAAAGCACAAGGAAAAAATAAACTTGTTTGACCCAGCAGACAGACAGTGTGGCAGGGGCTGGTCAAGGGGATCATTGCACCTGAAGGAGGGGTATGGAGCTCAGGAACAGAAATCGATCCACCAGCATAAATCTCTGAATCTTTTGTTGCTGTTTGCATGGTGGCGGGTGGGGGAAGCAATTTCCTAAATTGCATTTTGGGGCAGTGTGACTGCTAACCTCAGACTGTCTGTGAAACCACACAGACACAGGCAAATCTCACCTCCTTCTTCTACCTCTTTCAGTTCATGCTTATAACAGTTGAGAGCAATTTCTCTCCCCCACAGCTGAGCTGCATCTGCTGGAGCCAGCTGAGAGGGGACTCTCCTGCCTTCATTACAACCTTGCTGCTTCTTTTCTTGTCCCAGTGATGGTCTTTCATGGTAGCTTGGCAATCCTTCTCACAAACAAGATGTTCCAAGAACTAATGGTGTGCATAGCCACAGGGGACATCATAGGCCTATGAAAATCAGATGGAGAAACATCCATTATCTCATGGTGACTGCTCTTGCCCAGGCACAGATGCTCCCTGTTGTGTACAAGGGAGGATCTAGTCCTATTCAGCAGCAGGAGTCTTAAAGGCTGGGGTTTCCACCACCACCCTGGGGAGGCTCCATGTCATCTATCTGCTACTGAAATGTCACCTTGGTTCTGAAAATAAAATGTCTCCCACCACTTGTGTGTACCTCTGCTTGGATAATGGGTGGGTGTGTCAGGAACATGCCTTTCTGGTTTCTTTGGGGCAATAGGAGATCCATACCCTAGAGAGGCCTATTGGGTGTCCCCAGGTTGGGAGTGTCATTGGCAAGAGGATGGGTGGCTCAGTGTCAGGTGTCCTCCTGCAGGTATCAGCCATGGCCCCAGGCCTATGACATCCTGGCCACCCCATCTGGGGCTGGGAAATCAGTTATCAATCAAGTAAGTCTATGGGTACCCATAGAAATTTACCTATGGGCAAATTACTATCAGAGTCTTTATTTCAAGGTCAGTGTGTTTTAGTTGTTCCTCATTTCCATGGGCAGAGGGCAAAAGGGCTATCTGACCCCCAAGATTTATTTCCCTTGCTGTAGCAGTGGGAGGGGGACAGAGTCAATACAAGCCTCCAATAATTAGATTCTATACCTGGAGAATTATATCAAATTTATCAATTTTCCAAATATAGTATCTAATTATTGGGGTGGGGTAGTGGAAGTCATCCTATATTCAAGTAAGTGCAATCTTTCAGTCTGCTCTAACCAGTCAATGAAGTTCACCTCCTCACCCAGTGCCTACAAAGAAAATCCACAGTAATCAGTCAACCTAAGCGGAGAGAATGATTTTGGCTGCAGGAAGCTAATCCTAGGGTATGACAGGGAAGGTTTTGGCTCCCAAGATTGGAACATGGTTTTGCCCAGTGAAAAGCTATTTAGAGTCCAGACTTTAATGTGGGTTTAGTGAGAGAACAAAGCAATTTAAGACATGGAGCAAGAACAGTCATTTTATACTATTCTGTTGTGTGACTCTGGTTTTCAAGGCACACAAAAAGCAGGCAAAAGGCAGAGCAGGAAAATGGCACCCAACACTTGACATTTCCATGAGTCTAAAACCTA
The DNA here is from genome assembly GCF_000455745.1 of Alligator sinensis. Lineage (NCBI taxonomy): Eukaryota > Metazoa > Chordata > Crocodylia > Alligatoridae > Alligator > Alligator sinensis. The sequence continues at coordinate 249,433 of NW_005843085.1, forward strand.
CTTAATCCAGAAACAGAACTCTTTCAGGACAGCAATTATACAAAGGCAAAAACTGGTTAGTTCAGTTCTCTGGCAAATCAGAAAAGTTAAGAAAAAAATGTTTGATTGACCCAAAATTACGTTTTGTGTTTTGTGTTTCACTTTAAAAAAAATCTGGATAATGCAAATTGGAATACATTTCTGTCAGGTGAAACAAAATAATTCAGAGAACAAGAAGGGAGAAACTTGGTTTAAACTATTGTTCTTGTTTTGTTTTTCCCTAAACTGGGACAGCGTTTCAAAGGAAGAAAATATTCTGACTTCAGAAGTTGAAAAGCTTCATTTCAAGAAGGCAGCAGTAAATCAGAGCAGTTAGAATCTTCCATATAGTTTTCAACACAATTTGTGCAAGACCTAGATGAATCTGACTGACAGCATCAAATTTTACTGAGTTCATTTGGGTGGGTTCATTTCTCTTTTTTGGCAAAGCAGACCAGGTTGATGCAGTGTAGATGTTGTATACCATTTGTCCTCTTACTTGAAGCAGTTTATCTGCCCCACTGTAAGCCCTATGACTGCAAAGCTCTAGTGTCATAGGGGATCTTGATGCATCCTGACACTAACTGCATCTTATTGGTGACCAAGTGGAGCCTCTATTACAATGGAGGCTCTGGGGTGCTATGATGTTTATTTAAGTCACCAAGTTGGGCAGGGAGCACACCCTGCCCCCTCCTCCTGCATCTCCCCTGTGAACCAAGTAAAGACTCTGCAAGCACCCGAGGTCCTCCTGAGCCCCAAACCCGGAAACCCCATAGTGGCTGCTTAGTGTAGGTGTGCAGGCTGGAACAGGTCTTGTTGCCATTGCAAACCTCTATACGTTGCTCTGGGCTGTCCTTTCAAAGCATCTGATGAAGTGAACTTGGGTTCCCCAAAGTGTGCGTTCTTTACATATAGCTTATTTACTTAGTATATAAAAGTGCATATCTACCCTGCCCTCAGCCGGCACCGAGTCATACCGGACAGTAGCATGCTGCTGTGGTTAGAAAGCTCTGGGATCACAACTAGCTGTGGTTTCTAGTATTGGATGCTTCAACCCTTTTAGCAGAGTATGTGCAATGCGTGTGGTCTCCTGTACACCAGATTATTTTGCTTTGAAGTTACTAGAGCTGCTGAAATGTTACATGTGGTTATTCTGGGCCAGGCCTTTAACTGGTAGGAATAGATCTAACTTTGCCTGAACTCCCTGAAGCTAGGGTGCTTGACACCAGCTGAGAACCTGTACTGTTGTCTTGTGCCAAGGTTTAGAAATTGGGAAATATTTTCATGAAGCAACAGGGCCATTAAACAGGGCAAAAGCTTTGCTTTTCTGTGCACTGAAAATGCAACTTTACACCTCAGACTTTGTAAATCTAGGGGGAGAAAGAGTCATATAGACTGTGGAAGCAAGAGCTAGCTACCAAGGAGTAGTATACCTGCTTGGCTCACACTTGCAGGGAATCAGTGAGGAAGGCCAAAGCAGAAATGGAACTCAGGCTGGCAACAAAAAATAAAGACAACAAAAAGTCCTCCTTTAGGTACATAAGGAGTAACAAGAAGGTGCATGGAAACATAGGACCCCTACAGGACAGACTAGGGCAACTGGTAACTGATAGGAGGGACAAAGCTGAGCTCCTAAATGAGTTCTTTGCATCTGTGTTCCTGAACATGGATAAAGACATATCTCCCAAAGGGTCTATAGACAGGCACAGGAGGGACTACAACCCACCAAGAGTTAGCCCTGACCGAGTGAAGGGGCATTTGGAGGGGCTGCACATGTTTAAGTCAGCAGGCCCTGATGATCTTCATCCAAGAGTGCTGAAGGAATTGGCAGGTGTTATAGCAGTACCACTGGCATGGTTGTTTGAGCACTCATGGACGGATCCCGGTGGAAAAGGGCCAGTGTGGTCCCTATTTTCAAGAAGGGGAGAAAGGACGATCTGGGTAACTATAGACCACTTAGCCCCACCTCTATCTTTGGGAAAACCTTTGAAAAAATGATTAAGGATCATATTTGTGGGAGTCCAGTAGGAGAAATATTGCTGAAAGGCAACCAGCATGGCTTCATAGCAGGTAGATCCTGCCTGACTAACCTTGTTTCTTTTTACAACCAGATCACAAAATGCTTAGATGCAGGAGTTGAGGTAGATGTAATATACTTGGATTTTAAAAAGGCCTTTGATACAGTGTCATATCACATTCTTATAAATAAATTAAGCAGTTGCAATGTTGATGGCCAGGTGGGTGGAGAATTGGCTTATGGGACCCACTTAGAGGGTGGTGGTGGACAGGACCTGGAACAATGTGGGCAGTGGAGTTCCTTGGACCAGTGCAGTTCAATATCTTCATTGGTGACTTGGATGAGGGCTTAAAAAGCACTCTGTCCAAATTCATGGACAACACCAAATCATGGGGCAAAGTAAACACATTGGGGGTCAGGGAGTGGATTCAGGTGGATTTGGATAGATTGGGAAAGTGGGCAGGGCAGAACAGAACAGGATGCAGTTCAACAAAGATACATGCAAAGTGCTGTATCTAGGGAGAAAGAATCATCAACACACCTACAGGCTGGGAGGTGACTTTCTAAGCAGCACAGCAGCAGAAAGGAATTTCAGAGTCATAGTCAACTCCAAAATGAACATGAGTTGTCAATGTAACGAAGCAATAAGTAAAGCCAACTACATTGTTTCATGCATTAGAAGGTGCATCATGAGCAAGTCGAAGGAGGTGATACTTCCCCTCTATGTGGTATTGGTAAGACCACAGCTGGAGCACTGCATCCAGTTCTGGGTGCCACACTTCAAGTGGGATGAGACTAACAAGGAGGGCTACTTGTATGGTTTTGAAGCCTTTTGTTCTATTGTGATTTCACTGTTTTGAGTTCAAAACAGGTCAAAACAGCATCGTAACCAGGTAGCTGGTGAAATTTGGCACACCCCTAATGGCTGCCACTGAAATGGCGTTACAAGGTCTGGAAGGACAATGGATCCATGAGAAAAAATCCACAAAACTGTGTTGCCATATACAGGCAGAACAGGGAAAACTTAAACTATATCACAGCGAATGCGGCAACCTGGGCCACCCAGTCTGGGAAGCTACATAGACACTGAACAAACCTGAATTCTTTCTGCCTCTAGTATTTTATGCATGTGTCTGTTGACAGCACACTCTCCCCTCCCCACAGCCCAGCTGCATCTCCTGCCCCCAGCAGTAATGGGCTTCTCTGCCCTCATTGCATCCCCAGATGCCTTTTTTTGGCCCTGCAATAGGTTCTGATTCTATTTTGGCAATGACATGGACCAACAGGAAGTCCCAAGAGCTAATGGTGTATACGGCTATAGGGAGTGTCACAGGCTCACACAAATATTTGATGAAGAAGCACACTTGATCCCTGGTGACTTCCCAGGCACAGGTGACACTGCTGCATGCAATGGCAGGAGCCTAAGGGCTGGATTTCCATCACTCCCTTGGGGAGACTCCATGTCCTCCATTTGCTATAGGAATCTCATCTTGGCTCTAAAAATAAAGCATCTCCTTCACTGCTGTGTCCCTCCAAATGAGTCATGGGGCCAAAGCGGTTGGGAACCATGTACGTGCCTTGACAGGTCTGACTAGGGCATGGGGAGGTCCTCTCAGCTTGGGAGTCTCATTGATAGGGGGCTGTGTAACTCAGACGAGCTGAGTACGTGGAAGCCCCAGGCGGTGGCCCCCCTCGAGAAGAGAGCTGTCACCTGGAATGCACAAAACTTTCCACGTGTTCATCTTATGCCCTCTGTGACCCCTTTTGGCAAAAATAAAAGTTGGCATGTATGGTGGGACTCAGTTTTCAGATACCTTCCTGCAAATGCCAGCAACAGTCCCTGGCCTGTGTCATCCTGGTCCCGCCATTGGGGCTGTGGAAATGCACATTGGTGAGGAAACAGGCAAGACCTGGTCTCATGGGCTGTAACAGCTAAGTGAGAGTTCCCCCTGAGCCCTGGACATAGGGTACAGGAGTGAGAGCCACTGCCTGCACTGGGTGGGGGAGGAGTGGTGGGGCAGGGTTTAGATTCTAATCAGACCTTGTCCCTCCCCACAGGGTCCAAGGTGAGGGTTTGGTCCTCATGCAGCCACTATGCTGCTGCTCTGAGGGTGTGGTGATGAATGGAAGAAAGTATAAAAATATTTTCATCCTGGATGGAGAAGCCAACTTTCCCAACCTATTTCCATCCCAGCCAGCATTACAGCAGTGCTGGGAGCTGGAACAGAGGTCCATATGGTGCCAATTCAAAGGCCTGGGACTGCCAGTTTCCAATGTGGCTGATTATAGCTCTGCCCCCAAAACAGATATTCAGGCCACACCATCCCCTCAGCCCTTCACAAGTGCTGAGCCCTTGTTGGCTCATAGACCACACCCATTTTTCCTGCTCAGTTCTTGGGCTTGAGGTTTCAAAGGGTTCAAGGGGATTTGACTTGGCAGAAACATTTATTCCAATGGAAAGTGGTATTCACTGGGTGCTAAAGTCCATTACGCACCACTGAGGGTCTAAAATCTCAGCTGCTTTTTTTGTTTGTTTGTTTTTTTCATCGAAAAGCCATGTTCACAGCTGAGTGTTGGCTTTAAAATGGCATTTTATAGGCCTCTATTTTGGGAATTGGCTTATAGGTATAGATATATGTATTATAAGGGCTCATGATGGGCAGCAGGCATTAATGGACTTCTAAACAGCTTGGGAGATACATACACACCTTCTCATGTCCCTGAAAACTTATGGGCTGTCTAGCAAAAGGCCAACAGATGGACACAGCCTGAAAATGAAGCAAGGCATGCCATAACACATGACCACAGCTTTCAAGGCAGACAGGTTGTCTAACACAACAAGGACACAGAGCCTGGAAACTGAGGAAGCATATAAAATACTGTCCCATAACACAAGATAAGTGACACCAGCTACAAGGCCCCAGAGCAGGAAGGGGGTGGGGGGTGGGGGCTGAGTCCCAGTTTTCAGGGAATAGACCATATTAGGAGAAGGCCTGGAAGGCTACGGAGACATGTGACCACAGAGAGACAACCAACCAGAGATAGCCATGGATGAAGAGTCATAAGGAGTCATCAAGCAGGTAGGAGAACACAAAAGCAGAGATTTGAGATTAACAATGGGTCCCTCCCTTTGTCCCATTCCTCCCTGGTCCTTCTCATCCTACCTGGGTTCCTCCTCCTTCTCCTTCCTGAGAGGGGTCCCATCCCTGTCCCCATCCCCTGGGGAGGGTCCCTGAGGTTGTGGCAGAAATGCCACCATCTGTGCCTCTCTCCAGAAACCTGTCCCTGTCAGCTTGGGGCACTGGGGTCGAATCCCTAAGGGAGCAAGGATTTTCCTCCCTGCCTACGTGACAAAAGCCTGGTACCTAGGATGTGGTCCCTCTGGTCACCTGAGTGGGGGGAGGGAGAAGCCCCTGCTCATCTGCCCAGGTAACCAGTGATGCTTTTTAAATTGGTTGGCTAATTGCCAACACTGCTGGCTTCTATTGGACTGGGCTGCTCAGGTCAGAAAGGCTATATAAGGGCCTGGTCCAAGAAGAAGGAGGAGAAACCATTTTTCCAGCATGGCACAAGCATCAGGACACAGGGAGAGTCTGATCCATCTGAAACACTCTCTCTCTGAAAATCTCTGAACCGGATCTCTACCATCTTCTGAATGAGACTTGTAAGTGTTTCTAGAGAGCTAGTCAGCTCACAGTGATGCATTTGTGTATCAAACGGCTACCTCAGCCAGACTGTTTTGCTCAATGGTAATCCCTGATAGTGCTCTACCTCTTACTCTATTCTACCTCATCCTGTTGGGAGCAATAAAGTTCTCTTTTGTGACTGGTGTAAGAGACTTATTGAGGGGTGGGTTTAATTATGCCTAGGAGGCCCCTTGGGTCAGCAGACTAAGTTCTTGTATTGGGTCGAGTACCCGTAGGACTATTAGGCCTGTGTTTCCCCAAGGACACAGGACCCAGAAAGTCCCTTCTTGGAGTGGTGGCAGCACATGTTACCCCCAGACTCTGTAATGGGGCTCAAAAGAGGGTCTGCCAGGGCTTAGGCACCCCTGAAGAGACACGTAGAGTCCGGAAGGTGGATGGGCATGGTGAGGTGGGAGGCTCAACGCAGGAGCTCCCCCTACTGGCCCACCACAGAGGTCACCATGGACAGAGGGCACATACCAACAGCCAATCTCATGCAGCACACTGGAGGGGGGCTGTGGGCTGTGGCATCCCACCTCCAGACTACTGACATCTAAGAGAAAGAATCTCAGAATGGAGCCTGCATCCTGACCAGATGTACTTTGACTCTGATGACAGCCCTAGCATTGGTAGATATTGTCACAACCCAGTGATTTTTTGTGCCTCGGCACTATGGAATTTCCTGGCCACATGAGAGCTCCTTTGCACGGCAGAGTGTTCTGCTGCAATTAAGAGCCTGCGTGTAGGAGAGTTCCTGCCAATTTGCAGTTTCCTTTGCAGGATGCATTTCTCCTTTGCAGCACAGAAATGCACGGTGCAAAGAGTTCCCGCTATTCGGATGTAAATTTGTGCCCCGCTATTGGCCAGTGCTAAATTATTCACACGTGGCAGCTAGTAATTGGCTCGCTGGCCGTTTAAAATTCTGCACGACTTCCGCCCAAGTCGAAGAGCTTTGAGCACGCTGCAGAGTGCCTCTGAAGTTATCTGACTTGCGGCTGCCGATCGATAGACTGATCACCTATCGATCTTTCTTCCCATCACCGAGCGCAACCCCGACGTACCCCTTTCCCCGCCGGCTTCGAATTGTGGATGGATTACCTGGCTTGGGCCCCGCCAGCTGGAGCAACTAGGACCACCTGCGTCGTGACTGCAAGCGGCGTGGGTAAAGTTTTTTGCAACCAATAAGTTGTGTCTGCCTCTCCATTCACCAGCCCGCCCTGACGTACGAGCATAACTCGAGTCGGCCCTGGCCGTCCGAGACAGATATATTACTGTTTGATTGTATTGCTGCCTTTTTGTTATCACTCTGTATCAATACACTCACCTGTTATCAACTGGCAGGTGTTGTGGTCCGTCTGAGGGTTGTACTCATCTGGAACAAAGGTATAGGGGCTGGGTCCAAGTCCAACAAGGGCATGCTGGGATCCTATTGCACTCTTAGCTTGGGCACTGTACAGCCTGGCACTTATCAGGAAAAGCAGGCCAAGTGTCATGATCTCAAGCACCAGGGGGATTGGTGACCACAGGAGAGATGGCTGAATGGGCCCTAGTACAGAAAGGGAGAAAAATTAATTGAAAACATATGAGAAGAGAAGACTTCCTACCTGAGAAGTGAGGTTGGGCTGGAGTGTTGGAGCATTTCCAGACTAGAAGAGCCAGCACCCTTCATACGGCAGAGGAGGAAATTGCCAAAAAGTGGCCAGACACTGTACCGTGAGGCCTAAAAGAAGGTTTAAGGCAGCACTTTGTGCACAAGGCTGGGAGAGCTAGGAGACATGCTTCCTTTGTTCCAAATATCCACAGGCAGGCTTCATACTTGGGTTTGACACATAACACAGCCTGATCATGGGAGAAAAAATTAAGGGATAAAATGTCCGTAAGTGCTAAGTGTTTTGGGTGCAAACAATCTGCTTATTATGAGCAGTACTGGAGCGTGTGGATTCAAGACCGTAAAAGTATGATAAAGACTATAAAGTGTGGTAAAGACCAGTCTTATTCTTCACAGCAGGGCTTGGGGTTGAGCTGGTGCAACCAAGTCCATCACATACAGGAGCCCTCGTGGAGTCCAAAAGGAGCGAGCAAACAATCTTGAGGAAGAGCACTAAGGTCCCTTATTTTTTCTCTTGGGCTCTCAGGTAGCAGAGGGGAATCAGAAAGGCTTAACTTAAATAAAAGCTAAATGCACTGTACTGCCCCATAGCCCCTCTCTGTCACACACCATACCTCTGCACTTGGCATTCGAAGGGGTCTGTCTCTGGTGCTCTGGAGGCGTTCCCATGTGGAGGTCTGGCAAAGTGTCCTCCTGCTCTTGCATTCACAGCAGGTTGCAGGAGAGATGATTTAGACATGACTGAAATGGATTCAGGGTTAGGATGTGAGGAGGAACTGGTAGGTCCAAGAATGACTCAGACACAGAGGGCAGCTGTGTGGTGCTACAGCTGAGAAAGAACTGGTTACTCGTCCTGAGAGAACCATGGTGGTTTCCAAACATGTTTCCTTTGTGAGTCCAAGCAGAAGGTAATGAAGATTTGAAATAATTTTGCAAAATCAGTTTGGGAAGTGTCGTGGAAACACACGCAGCATACTTTTGGGTCAGGTCAGCAGAAGCTTTTATTCAAAAGAAACTACAGCTGTAGGGGGGATTCCAAAGTGACATGGATTTCCCAAGCACTTGGAAGGGGTCCCCCCCAAGAGCAAAATCAGGAGGCTTATATACTTTTTAACAGTTGCTTACAACTCACGTGATCATATAGTGAAATTAGCATGAAAAGCGGCTATAATATTACTTCATTATTTCTTTGCTGTAATCAGGATGGGAACTAATGGGGGAGGCGAGGTTAGTTCACAAACCTCCTTCTTGCACCTGCAAATCAGAGTTGTACATACTTTTTGCTATCTTCAAGGCCGCGGTGAGCGAAGCAGTTGCAGAGGAGTTACAAAGAACAAACACTTTCTCTTATCTGTTCTACTATACAGAGCCAGCAATTCTCCACAAAGCGGTTATGTCATCTTATAACTAAAATAATCAAAGTTTAAGGCATATATTTTTTCTGATTCCACAGAAGAGAGAAAAGGAGGGAGATAGAGAGAGAGAGAGAGAAAGCAATTCCCTCCTGAAATGGCAACATCCTTGGCATTCTCACTAGACATAGGAAACTCAAGATGTCTCAGCATACTCCTAACTGGCTGTCCTGAGCACCCAGCATTGAAGCCCTCAGATATCACTGTCCTGGCTATGGCAGGTAACTAGATCACTACTGAGTGATGCATTCAGCTTCCATAGCCAGGGGAATGGGTTGTGAGATGAGACAACAAAAAGAAAAGACCAAGCTCAGTGATTTTACCCTTGACATCCCCCACTCTCATAACACACCAATACAAGCAGTCACATGCCTGTGTCTGTCCTGTGCCCTGTGATATGCCATGTGAGGCTGCAGCTCCCTCAGTGAGTGACAGCAAATTCTGCTCTCAGGTAGCAGTTGTGCGGGCCGGGAGCGACCCGAGCCCCTTTTCGCGCTGCACGCGGGCTGTGGCCAGCAGCCCGGGCACGCTGGGGTGGAGAGGGAAGGCCTTCGAGCTGGAATTAGGCACGGACGCGTAGCGGTAGTTTAAAAGATTGTTTACTTACACCGAGATGGCAGTGGTGTAGGCTGGAAAGCTTGATTAAGTTGCAGTTACAGACAAACAACACAGACGGTCTCGTGGAGGTTGCTAGGCTCCACGGTGCAGAGCTCCGGATGCTCTGGGTGAACGAGGCTCCTCTGGATCTCACACAGGGTTTCTATTACCCTGCCGTGTACCCAGAGTCCCCACGAGATGGATGTGGAGTCCTCTTCAGCTTGGGCGGAAACTGCTCAAGCCTTTTATACAGCTAACAGGCCAATCGCTAGCCGCCACGTGTGAATAATTTAGCACTAGCCAATCACGGGGAACGAATCTGCATACCGGTGGTGGGAACTCTTTTGCACCGTGCATTCCTCTCGCAACATGAGCAATGCACTCTGCAAAAGAAGCTTCAGAAAAGGCGGGAAACTGGTCCCTGCACCGGGGTTTCCTCTTGCTATAGGAAACTCTCCCGTGCAATGCTCTGCAACTTGACGGGGATAATTCTGGTGCCGAACCGCACACACAATCATGCCTTTTGGGTCATGACAGCAGAGAGTCCTCCTGCTGCCCCAGCACAAAAATGCAAACTTCCCAGAGCGTGAGAAACAGGTCCTCAGTGTTAACTCTGCTTTTCTGTAAAAAACACAGCACTGTATACCAGGCCCCTTGGACAGGATTCTCAATGGGGTCCAAAGACTTCTCAGTGTCCATCAGTTTTCACAGGAATCAGTGAGAGTCCTCCTGCTGCCCCAGCACAAAAATGCAAACTTCCCAGAGCGTGAGAAACAGGTCCTCAGTGTTAACTCTGCTTTTCTGTAAAAAACACAGCACTGTATACCAGGCCCCTTGGACAGGATTCTCAATGGGGTCCAAAGACTTCTCAGTGTCCATCAGTTTTCACAGGAATCAGTGGATTTGGAGAGAGTATTTGTCTTGGGGCCTCTGAGAACCCAGGGCTTGAAGCAGTAGGGAAAGGTCTGGGTAGGAAGACAAGATCCATGGGACACTCCCTTCTCAGTGTCTGTGAAGGGCTGTGGGGATGGAGAGGTCTGAATATCTGTTTGGGGGCGAAACTGTAAACACTCAGCTTTGAGCCTTTTGGCCCCAGACTGATTCAGTGGTCACAGGGAGTCTCCTCCACTTCAGTGCTGCTGTGCGGGGATGGCTGTACAGACTAGGAGGAGTGGTCAGAAACGGAGAAGTGCCTGCACACGAGCATGAGAGACATGGGTGCTCCCCTGTGAACATAGGCAGACAAGGTTCCTTGGGTGAATTTGATATCTTTTATTAGACGAAGCCAAATGGTTGGAGAATAGTTATTAAGCAAGCTTTCGGGTTCAAAAACCCTTCATCAGGCTAAGGAAGTTTCAGCAGTTGGTGTGTGCTCTTCCTGGATGGAATGAAAAGTAAAGAAGCCAGGGGCTGGGCTGGGCTGGGGAGTCAGTTACCAGGCAGATTATAATGTATTAAAAATCCAATGTCTATGTTTAGTCCCTGATCTCTAGTATCCAGCAGGTTGATGAAATGGAGCTCATAGGCTCGTCTCTGGGATGTGTTGTGTAAGTTTCCCTTGAGGATCAGGACTGAGAGATTGGAGAGAGAGTGGCCCTCCTGTGAGAAATGTGCCCCCACCGGTAATTGAGTGTTTCTGTCTTTGATGGATTTCTGGTGTGCGTTCATTCTGGTGCGCAGTTGTTGTCTGGTCTCTCCTACATATCTTCCATCAGGGCATTTGGTGCATTGGATGAGGTATATTACATTTCTGGAGGTGCAGCTGTAAGATCCTGGGATGCTGATGGCTCTGTTGTGGGGTGTAGTAATAGTGGGGGTGGTGGAGATGTGTTGGCAGGTTTTGCATTTCTTGTCATGGCACGGTCTGGATCCTTTTGGTGTGTTCTGGGCTTGAGGAAGTTTGCTTCTGGTGATGAGGTTGGCGAGGTTCGGTGCTTGTCTGAAGGCTAGGATGCGTGGCTCTGGGAAGATCTTTTTAAGAATAGGGTCT
>NW_005843085.1:262374-264282 GCF_000455745.1 Alligator sinensis
AGTCTGAGGTTGGAAGGTCGTAAGGTGTTGGTGTTGTTCCTCTGATGGTTGTTTTGTGGCTGGGGAGCTTGTTCTTGGAGAAATTTGTTCCATTTCTTCTTTTTATGTAGGATGAATGCTGTAGAAAGTTTTTCGTACTCTCTTTGTATCCACTGTACATTGTCAGGGAACATGCATGGATTTCTATCTTTTAAGTTGTTGTAGTGTATGACAATGTCCTTCCTGAGTTGGTCTCTTTTGGAGTAGAGTAGGTGAAGTAGATGATTTCTAATTTTCTCTGAAGTTCTTCTGCATAGCTGTGAAGCATATTTGGAGTTGTGTGTAGTAGTCAGGGGACTGTAGATGTTTAGTCCCCGGGGAATGATGTTGTGTTGTCTATCAAAGACAGAAACACTCAATTACCGGTGGGGGCACATTTCTCACAGGAGGGCCACTCTCTCTCCAATCTCTCAGTCCTGATCCTCAAGGGAAACTTACACAACACTTCCCAGAGACGAGCCTATGAGCTCCATTTCATCAACCTCCTGGATACTAGAGATCATGGACTAAACATAGACATTGGATTTTTGATACATTATAATCTGCCTGGCAACTGACTCCCCAGCCCAGCCCAGCCCAGCCCAGCCCAGCCCCTGGCTTCTTTACTTTTTATTCCATCCAGGAAGAGCACACACCAACTGCTGCAGCTTCCTGAACCTGACGAAGGGTTTTTGAACCCAAAAGCTTGCTTAATAACTATTCTCCAACCATTTGGGTTGGTCTAAGAAAAGATATCAAATTCACCCAAGGAACCTTGTCTGCCTATGTCCTTACACCAACACGGCTACAACCTACACCCCTGTGAACATGGCTTTTCTATGAAAAAATATAGCCCATATTCCAGATGCCATTACACAGGATGTTCAGCGAAGTTCAACGAGCTTTACACTTGCAGCTCACTACCGCCCGACTCAACGGGTCACCAGTAGAACAGGCATCATTACAACATGTGTCACTTATCAGCAGAACACATCGTCTGGGGGACAGTTGTCCTCTGCCCCTGGGACTGCAGCTCCTGCATGCCAGGCAGAGGCCTGGTAAGTGGGGGGATTTTGGGACATGCCCAGATCAGCATTTGTGAAGGACTGAGGGGATGGGGGACCTGGAAACACCCATGTTGGAGTCTGTTGCTCCAGGCCTTTGACTTGATGTTCTCAGGGCCATTCCTCAAATTAGGGCTACTCTGCTACCGCCAAGGGTAGGACAGACTAGGAAATGGTTGCCCTTCCCTTCATCATGTTGTCTCTTTTCCTACCTTTTATCACTCAGCTCCCCAGAGTAGCAGCAGCATCACCAGCACCATGACCAGCAGCATCCTGGGTCCTGAGCCCCACTTTGGACACTGAGGGGAGGGACAGTGTCTGACTGGGATCCAACCCCCTTGCAGGGCAAGGTGGCTCTCCCTCCTGTACTCCAGGTGCAGGGCTCAGCCAGAACTGCCTCTACCCCAGTGACCTTCTGAACAGCATGGGAATCAGTGCTGTCCCCAGCCCGAGACATGGTCAGTGATGTTTGCTCAGAAACACACATTTCTGCAGTGCCAACAGACAGGCCAGGGCAACAAAGGCCAGTGGCCATCCCTGTCGTAGGTAGGAGAATGCCTGACACCAAACTTCCAGCTCCCCTTTCCAATGGTACTGCCAAACTGTGCACACCACAAAGATCCTTTTCGCTCTGGACCTGTCCTGGCTGTCAGACCATAGTGTTGGACCCAGGTCCTAAGCTTCTGCAATATGATGCTCACCCCAGTCTACCATCTGCAAAACAAAAACTTGGAGCAGACACAGGTGGCCAGAAACCTCTACCTGAGCCTAAGCACACACCAACTCCATGACAGAGTGATCAGCAAAGGTCCACCGACCTCCTCTT
>NW_005843085.1:264313-274995 GCF_000455745.1 Alligator sinensis
TAAAGCCCTGTCTTGGATGGGGAAGTGTCTGGGCTACAAGGCTCAACCTTGTACCTAGGCTGCTGCATCCCTGGTTCATGCTGCTACTGGCTAAGAGATTCCTTAGATACCTGAGCTGGCAGGCCTGACATTGTTCTCTGCATGACCCACCGGATCCTCCACTTGGTCCTCCAAACAGATCTCCTGGCTTCTGACTTCCCAGCTTCTCCTGACCCTGAGGTTATCTCCATTCCCAGCCACTCGCATCCTGCTATTACACTGGCCCTAGCAGAGTTGCCAAGGGTTGTGTCCCTGTTTCTGCCCTCTCCACCCCCATTACTCATACAGAGAGACACAGGGATAATGGGTAATGATTTATTTCAGAAGCAAGGGACAAATCCCATAACATAGAGAGGACATGAAGTCTCGGTAGGTGAATGTAGGAAACCCCACCCATGGGGCTCTGATAGTTGGGCAACACCAGGCTCTGCTTTGCAGAGGGGATGTCACTGCAAGATGGCAGGCACTTTTCCATATCTCACTTGCAGAGGTCTGTGGTGCCCCTAGGGCCAAACACACCCTTGCCTCCTGGGTTTTCTTCTTTTCCCACCTGGTTGCCAATGGATACTCAAATTATAAGATGTGGAAAGTGAGATCTGGGGATTTAAGCAGGAAGGACCCATGTCTGTTGGCTCCAGCACATACAGCTGCGCTGATGGGGACATGATCCAGGAAATAGGCACGCACATGACATTCCCAAGGAGGGAGAAATAAATGATGTTGGCATGTGTCTATGTGGCATCCCACCCTACTCCGAGCTAGGAGCCCCTCTGCCTCATGATGCGGTTTAGAGTTTTGTTGTTCTCTCTGAAAATGACAGCAGAGGATTCCAGGTTCTTGCATGAAGGGTGCACTTCCACACCACCACACTCCTCTCCCTGCTGCAGTTATGTCCAGCTCCATAGTGAATTTCACAGTGGTGTGAATGATGCATGTTGGTTCAGAGGTGAGGACATCCTACTGCCATAGACTTACAATCCAGAGGAGAGATCTGAGTCATGTGCCCAAACCCACTTCCTGGATCCAGGATCATACGACAGTCCAATCCAGAATGCGTAGTACCGGGGAAAACTGTTCTCATCTTCGAAATATTGATATAATTCTTTTTTTAGGAAATCTTAAAACAGAGAGAAGGTGAATTGTTTTAGCTGTCGGAGAGTGAGAATGCCTGGAGTGCGCTAGCTGGGTCCTGGAAGTTCCCCACACATGCTACTCCTGCAGGCCTCAGGGCAGAGCTCACCCTTGCATGTAATGTTGTGTTCTCACTTCGAGGGTTACATCCTGTTTGCTCACCTACAGTTTAATTCCCAAAAGCAAAGCAATTTGGCATACTATATAAAGTGTTGTAGCCCAGATTTTTTCTTTGCCAGGGCAGTTCCATTAGCATCTGTAAGGAGAGTTAAGGGTGATGGCAGGAGCCCAATTAAATATATTCTTCCAGAATTCACAATGGGAACAGCCCAGGGGTCCAGTCTTTGTTTTGCCAGAGGTTACACTGCAGCCTTGGATGTCTTCCTTAGACCACCGTTTTTCCCTTGACTACTGTGTTCAGCTACCCACCAAATCAAACCCTTTCCCACCTTCTAACATGGAAGATGGGCCAACTGAGGAGATGGAGCAAACTAGAGAGCCAGGCCATGGGGCTTTGAATATTTTCTGCTCACTAACTATCTAAACGAAAAAAACACAAATTTTGTCTGTGAAGGAATTGCAATCTTTCTCTACACAGGAACCCATAAGTGCAGAACCTTTTTTTTCAGAAGACCCTACATATTTTTCAGCATTTAAAGTCACTTCAGAAATCTGGCTGAGGGTGCAGACCGTTGGGATGCTTGTGCTATTTTGGCCCTCACCCTCACTGGGGGTGATTCAGGATTGAGCACCCTACACACAGTGCAAGACAGATGGTGGGCTCTGCTCAGTTCTTCCTGAAACACAAGGCATGGCTGCTCATCCCCGCTCTGCTCCCAGGCTAGTGTGCTCAGCTGACAGTGCCGTGGTCTTCTCTCCTTATCCTGTACTGTGGGGTAATGGCTATCTACAGTCCTCTAATTCCTATCCCAAGACTGGGGAGCCCTCCAGTGTATATTGCATTTACCAACCCATCAGCCCTCAGGAACCTCCTCTTGGAAATCCCCAGCTGAAACCATGCCAGAGAAAGCCCAGACCCTGGACCTGGCTCCTCTGGGTCCATTCAGCTAGACATTTTGCATTGATATAGTATTACAGGAAACATTCACACATCAGCTCTTCTCCACCCTCAGTGGTGAGCAGCTGGGCAGATTATGAAATGCAGGAGGAATGATACTGTTCCCAAGTTCCTTTTTCAGGAGAAAAAAGATAGGACCTGTCCTTGTAGACAACTCACCATGCTGGACACTTCTCCCCTGGAACAAACACACACCGAGAATCAGCTTCCCTCATCCCCCTTCACTCCTGTGCTGGAGACAGAGGGATTTCATGCCCACCTTGTTTCTTCACCTTCTATCTGGGGACAGGAGCTAGGATCTTGTCCCCAGTACTGAGAGGTGGGCAAGAGCCAGGAACAGCAGGAGCAGACTGACAGGAGCCAGCCTCAAAGTCAGCTCAAGACAGTAATGGCTGCTGTGGTGTGGGGAAGTGGTTTTTCCTCCCCTGAAAGGTTGTGAGTGTTTAAACAATTTTTCAACCCTGAGTCTGTGTTATGGCAAAATCCTGGGCATTTTAATCAACTCAGAACCTCAATTTATTCTTTGTTTGGTTTGCTTAAAGATTTCCACATTTTGAAAGTATTCTGTTTCAATTTTTTCCTGTTTTAACTTTCTTTTTCCTAGTCCTCCTTAATTTGAAATGTAACATGACACACCAAAAAGCCAAATCACCCCCTGCCAATTTCTTTCTTTTTCTTTTTTTTTGGTAATATCAAAACATTTCATTTGAACAAGGTTGCAACATTTTTTTCCCACATTTCTTTGAATGTTAGAGAGTTGTGGGCATAATTTTGCCCCTCTCACACAGAAACACTTGCGGCCAAAAGCTGTCTATGGAACTGTCTATGGAAGTTCCACCCTCTCCTACTGAATGCATTGCCATCTTCTGGGCCAGGGCCAGGGCCAGGGCCAGGTGGGAAGAAATCCATCCACAGATGAAGATCTGGACTCTCCCAAGTTGAGAACAACAGGAAAGTGGAGTGAATCAGGCTGGGAGGAAGGACAGTGAGGGGTCTCCATTCCTCACTCCTCTCTGCAAGTGGGGCCCCTAGAGCATGGGTAGGCAAAATATGGCCCGTGGACAAGATCTGGCTCACAGACGTCCTGTGTCTGGCCTGCAGCAGTTCCCTTGGTCCCACCTGGCCTAGGCACCATCCCACAGTGATGCATCATGCCACCCCGCAGCAGGGCTAGGTGGTTCTTCACTGGACTGGCTTTCTAGGCAGCCCAAGTGCAAGCAACTGCTTATGGCTGCCACTGCCACTGGCCCCAACCCTGTGGTACTAAGGGGAACCCATGCACAGCCCAGACCCACCCTGCTTCTGCTGCAGACCTGCTTGTTCACACTAAAGAGCTGCAGCAGCACCAGCACAGCAGATGTGTGCTAGGTGCAGGGGGGAAAGCAGGCCTCCACCTGGCTGCTGCCCACCGCTTCCTGTAGCAGCTGCTTGTGCACTGGGGCTGTACAATGTTGTTGGTGGTGAGCATGCGCTGCAGGGTGCATGGGCTCCAGGCTAATGTGGGGTGGGTGAGGGTGCTGACCGGCTCAGGGGAGCATGCGTAGGGGGCTCCCATGCATCCCCCACCATACCCACAAACCCTTCCTTGCAGACCCCACAACCACATCCTCCCCCACACACAATCACAAACTCAACAAACACCACCCACCCACATGCCTCCCCACATGTATCTCCCCCCACACACATCCGCATTCCTCTGGGGGGAGCCCCACTCATTTCTACCTGCACACAACCCACCTCACTCATGCACTCACCTCCCTATGCAAACCCCACCCCACACACACCCTCAGCCACCTTTCCTCTCCACACCCACCAGAAACCCCATTATACACCCATACACCCCCCAAACACCTCCCCACAACCCCCATATCCACCTACGCACCTCCACACATACCCCTCCACACACCCCCGCCTGCAATATACAAGAGTAAGACTTCATTTTGAGCTATTATGCAATCACCTCTATATACACAATGCAAATACACACAAATCAGGACAATAAAAACTTCATAAAATAAAATGAAAATATATTATTGCTGATGTTTGATTTTTAGTATATAATTTGTTTCTTTTTTCCAGTTCCAAGATGGCAAACCCACTTCCAAAAATGAGTACTTCTGGGGCAAGCAGAGTGACTTTGGGTGCAAAAGATAAGGGGTTAAGGGGAGGAACTTCCATCCCAAGATGGTGACCAGGAGTGGCACTACTTTTATGATCAAAAGCACAAATATAAAATGGATAACACCTGGGTGGATGGCAGCGCTATGGGGAAGTATCTGGGAGTCTTGGTAGATCATAGGCTCAGTATTAGACTGCAGTGTGATGCAGCTTCACAAAAGGTAAATGCAGTTTTGGGATGCATCTCTAGAAGCATTAGGTGCAAGACATGGGAAGTGATAGTTCTGTTACTTGGCACTGGTTCAGCCTCATGTAGGGTCCTGTGTGCTGTTTTGAGCTCCATGTTTTAAAAAGGATGTAGAGAAGTTAAAGAAGGTCCAGAAACGAGCGACAAAGTTGATAAAGAAGTTGGAAAGCAAGTCATATTAGGAGAGGCTGGACTAGCTAGGCATATTCAGCTTGTGGAAATGGCATTTAAGAAGGGACATGATAGCAGCCTTCAAATCCCTAAAAGGCTACCATAAAGAAGAGGGAAAGCACCTTTTTTCTCTCGCTTCAAGAAGGAGGATCAGATCAATGGCTTGAAGTAACAGCAAAGTAGGTTTAGATTGAATTTAAGGAACACTTCTTCAATTAAAAAAATCAAGGCAATGGAATATACTGCCAAGGGAAGCGGTGGACTCAGTCACTGGAGGTATTCAAGAAACTGAACAGTCACTGGTCACGGGTTATTGAGGCGTAGCTAAGCCTAGGTTTGACTATGGCTATTCCCCATGCTTCTGGGATTTGAGGACTCCTGCCTGGTGCTGGGTGGGAATTTCCCTCCTGCTCTACATCCATGCTTTCTATATGAGTCAAGTTGGGCTTTATACCTTCCCCAGAGGCATTGGCTATTGGCTACAACCAAGGCTGAGCATTTTGATTGGAGTGTGCCGGTGCTCCTCCTTTCACTTAAGGCTGGAGGTTCCTGGCTAAAGGATCTTGCCCCTCCTCTCAGGGTCAGATCAATCACCATATCTGGGATCAGGAAGGAAAGCTGTTACCATCTGTAGGGGGAGGGTGGGAGTTGCTTTCCTCTGTAGTTGGGGGCATGGCCCTCTTCCTGGGATCTATTGAGCATGTATTAACAACTTTTAGAGAAACAGGATTTTGACTGCCATCCCCTAATTTATCTGCAGCTGGTTAGGGTGTCATACCTATTGGTTGTGTGAGGGTTGAATGTGTACTTTTGACAAGGGGCTTGTATAGGAGGGTTTGGATAGGATGATCCTGCCACAGGTAGGCTGTTGGACTAAATGACCTAAGGAGATTGCTTTCCACCCTGCTTCTCTCGGGTTCTGGCCCTTATTCAAGGTCAACATGTTTCAGAGGGGAGGTAAAACTGCAGTTCAAGGAGAGACCCAGAGATAGGTCTGGGTCTTACCTGAGCCTACAACTCCTGCTGTCCCATCATTTATCTGTATCACAAGGCTGTTCCTCTGGAGTTCCTGGAAGGCACGGCATCTGGCTTGGGCAGGACATCGGCAGCTGGGTGACGTTTCCCTTCTCACAGCTGAGCTCAGTGACTAAAACTTCAGAACACCACACCAGTGTTACAGCAGTTTCACAGATCTGACATTCTCTGATTGTGGTGACACAAAAGACCTGATTGTACTAATACAATCTATGATTGCTGCATGTACACATTTTCTGATAAAGCATTTTTCCACCTGGGGAAATAATGGCAATTTCTCAATAGTGAGCCCCACTGCAGAGCACTTCTATTTTGGCCTGCAACTCTGGCAGGACTGCAGTGGAAACCTGCCTGGTCTCCTGCTAGCTCATCTTTCCACCTGCCTCTGTGCTCCTTCATATGGAGGTCTAAGGGGTGGCCCAGACTCTCTGACTCCACTGGGAGAAGCATGGGGTCAGTGGGCTGAGGTTTTCCAGGCTTTCCAATGGCTTTCTTTATGCTGGAAGCCATAGATCTAAGACTCCTGGAGCTTCCATGATTAAAAATATAATTCTGCTGAGGAACTTCATTTCCATACAACCGTCCAGCTCTGGGCTTCACCTCCTCATTTCAAACAAAAATATTTCAAAACTACCATATTTTTTGCAGATGGGAAAGTCAGTCCCAGTCCATGACTTGATGGCTTCTTATAATCTACCTTATCCCTTCTAAACTCTTTGCTTCACATGTACTAAGGACTCTCTCTTCTTTTAATGGTCTCGATTTTCCAACAGTCAAGTTAACCATCGTTCTGCAATTCTCCTGTCTGTTAACTGCTTCTCCTAATAAAGATCCTATTTCATAGCCCTCCAGATTGTTTTTTCACTCATTCCAATGAAGTTATATTTGTTTTTGCTTCAATCATAAAATGAATAATACATCCCCAGGCCCCTAGCATATCAGAACAGCTTCTATTTTATTCTTAACTGGAGGAAAATGTGTTGTTTTATACGTAATCATGTGCTTCACCACCTGCACCCCTTTTTCAAAATGTTAGACCTGTCCATGTTTGGCTATTCAAGTCCTGCTTCAGAGGCAGAGAGGGTCAGTCTGACCTAGCTTGCAGGCAGCTCGCTGCTGGGAGTAGAGAGAAGCAGTGCAGGGAACTGAGAATTGACCCTGGCTGTGTTGGCTGGAACAGCTCCCTGTGCTGAGCGGAGAAGCAATATGGGAGACTGGACAAACTGTGTAAGGCCCAGCAGGACCCGACCTGGGAGAAGGCAACAGAGTGGAGCAGAAGCCTGGGGAGAGCTCTGAGGAAGATCCCCAGCTGTATGTCATTGTGTTTGGGTTTTGCTCCTGTTATCGATCCATGGGCTTACACAGCCGGGAGGACTGCCAGGTTGTGCTGGACTCCTCTTGGGGGTACAAGCCCCTGGATCTTCATACCGGATGACAGGAGGCTGCTGCTGCTTCCTGGGACCAGCAGCAGCTGCAATCTTCCCCAGTACTGGGTGCGGGCTGTGGTAGCCTGAGCCTCCTGTCATTCAGTGCAGATCCAGGGGCTTGCATATCCAGGGGCTTGCAACCCCAGGAGGAGTCCGGCACAGCTCAGCAGCCCTCCCAGGGGTGTGAGTCCCCAGATCTGTGGCCCAGTGAGAGGAAGCTGAGCCTTCTTGTCCTACTTGGAACCAGCATCCCATGCTTGCCTCGCTGCTCGGCTACAGTCCTCCGTGTGAGCAGTGGCTCCATGCAGCCCCTGCCTGGTTGCAGACACCCACTGCATGCTTCCCTCCTGGCCCCAGGTGACAGCCCAGCACACTGGGCTGCGCGCCTCTTGCAGGAACTGCCAGCCACACCGGCCCGGGTCCTGCCTGCACAGAAGTGGTGCGCTGGGCTTATGTATGCAGGACCCAGGCCGAGCCAGTGTGGCCAGCGGTCCTTATGAGTGGTGCACAGCCCTGGGTGACAGCCCAGAACTGCCCTAAAGCACACAGCCCCACGCTGAGCGAGGCAACAGCAGTGGACAGTGGCAGGGGTGGCCGATACCTAGCAGCTGGGGCCAAGCCGCGCTGCCCCGTACTGTGCAGGGGCCCTAGAGAGTGGCTGCTGATGCTGACAAGCTGCGGGGGAGGGGGACTGCTGTAGCTGGGTGGGGGCCGTGTGGAGTGGGGGCTGCAGCTGGGCAGGGAGGCAAGTGGGAGGTGCCGGTCCCAGGTGGAACTAGCAGGCTGTGCTTCCTCTCACCAAGGCAAAGATCTGGGAACTCTTACCCCGGGAGGGCTGCTGGGCTGTGCTGCACTCCTCCTGGGGTTGCAAGCCTCTGGATCTGCACCAGATGACAGCGGGCTTAGGCTGCCTCCTGGGATTCGTGCTGGGTGTAGCTTGTGCCCAGTACTGGGAAACATTGCTGCTGCTGCTGGTCCCAGGTGACAGTGGCAGCCTCCTGTCATCTGATGTGCGGATCCGGGGGCTCGCACCCCCGGGAGCATTCCGGCACAGCCCTGCAGCCCTCCCAGGGGTGTGAGCCCCTGAGCCTGTGAGCCGGATGACAGGAGGCTCCTGCTGTCACCTGGGATCAGCGTTGAAGCCAAGTAAGCCCAGCTTCAAAACTCAAAATGTTTCAAAATTTTCAAAACCTTTCGAGTGCCCTTTTTTTTATTTTGAAGCTGTTTCAAAGCATTTTGTTTTGTTTTGATTTTGCTGTTTCAAGCTCAAAATGTGTCCAAACAGCTCCGAAATGAAACACCCAGCAACATTTCATGCAGCCCTAGTGACCATATGTCCCAGTTTAGGTGGGACAGCCCTGGATTTCACAGGTCAGTCCTGGCTGGTTGTTGAGGATTTTAATGGGCATCCTGGACACACAGGGGTGCTGGGCACACTCTCGCCAGGAGTTAAGTGGTACAGAGCATCTTACAGGCAAGAAAGCAGGCACTGCTGCCTGCCGGGCATGCATCCCCATCCCTGCCAACTTATGGGAACAAGCCGGGAAACAAGGAGGTCAGTGTCCTGGATTTCCCAGATTATATCTCTGTTTTCCAGGATTTCCATCTGATCAGTTGACCTAAGCCTCTAGTTTTGGTTAGTTGCTATCCACTATCTAATTAGTCCCCTTCTAGAAGTGTGGACACTGGTCAACACACTCCAGATGAGCCCTCCTCGATGCTGAATGAAGGAGATGGATCACTTCCTGGAACTTGCTTGTAACAGTCTTCTTACCATGTGCACAAACTGCACTATATTTTTTAATATACCTTTTTCTTCATTACAAATTAAACAGATTATGTCCATGTGGCATGCAAAATACACCTCGTGAAAATTAGAAATAAGTAGTTATTCATGGACAACTGGTTGTAATTACCAATCCCTTTGGAGTAAAAAATTGACCTGGCTTTACTCCTCCTGTCATATACAAGGCAATGCCCACTCCTTTTTTAAACACTTGTTGTTTTCTGTTGAAAATATAGAAATCTATATCCATATTCCAGTCATGTAACCTAACCGTGAAAACCCTGTTCTCCCAGTTAGAAGATGATGCAGTATCAACTCCAACACTAGAAAACTGCACTTCACACAGTTTGCAAAAATGCTGATACATCAATTCAAGCAGTGAGATAGCCTGTCTGTTGTAATAAACACTGTCTTCCCTGCTGCATGAAAAATATTAACTTGACAAAAAACATAACATCACTACTGGCAAGAAGTAAAAATTAGGTGATGATAAATTAATGATAAACAATTCATCTAGGGCTTGCAAACTCTGTATGTTGAAAACAAATACTGCACACAGACCCCCCCTCCCCCCCCCCAAGGGGACAGATATATAGACATGTCAGTGATATATGCAAAATGCAAGCATACATTTATGTTTAAGTTTGTATGTGTATGTGTATGTGCATGTGTATATGGACAAAAGCACTCACACATGCACAAGCAAAAGTCTTATTATGCCATTCTTGGGCTGAAAAATTATAATATTTAAAGAACAGCATTCTGAAATTGTCTTGTATGTTATTTAAAAAACAAACAAAAAAACCCCTGAACCTTTGAATGCAGAATAAATTGTTTATGTTCACAACATACAACAGGTTTTTTTATAACCTAAAATTAAATTTTTGAAGCTTCAAAGGGTCTAAAGCCTTACAATCTCATTTGTTGTTTTTTTTTTTAAATGCTGAATACAAAGCAGTAAAGGAAAACAGCTAAAATGGTGGCCATGCCCCCATTTTGTCTACAAGTTTCCCAGAATGCAGGAACCACAAGCATAGGAAAAGTCTCTACTTCATATTTCTGGAGTCATTTTCTGCCACTACATTTGTCACCAGCATAATCTGGTCAACAATCAGGTCCCTCTGATATAGTGGTTAGTGTGCACGGAGCGTGACAGGGACAACGAGGGGCCCTGTTTTGGCCCCTGGAAGCTCACACATGAGGAAGGGCTGCCAGGCCTGCTCAGAGGGCAGTAGTCGCTCACACGTCCTTGCACATGGTAGACTCTGCCTCCTATCATCAAAAGCAGGCACGGAACCAGGGCCCCAAGCACCAGTGCAAGAGGCTGCCATCTTCCCTATCACCTGCTTGTGCAGTTTAATATCAAACTGAGACAAACCAACATTTCTGGATTAAAAAAAAAAAAAAAATGGAATGGACTCTCTCCTGTGAAAAAGATTGGTATTTCTGCTGTTTAGTTTAATTTGGGATTAAAAGGGATAATTAGTATGTTGTCATGGGTAGAGAAAAAAGGCATGGTAAAGTGTGGCCAATTCATCAGTGTCAGGGGCAAAGATGGGCTTAGAGCACAGGAGAAAAACCCATGTTACCACCATGGGGTTAGACGCTCTATATGACATTGGCTCCTACACACCACAACTGTGAGCAGGA